>NW_027436116.1:0-267500 GCF_964199755.1 Larus michahellis | reverse complement strand
AGGTGCCGCCCCTCACCTCTGCTTTCAGCGGGAAGTGAGCCCGCAGGATGCGCGTTCGCGCTGGAAGCCCTTAGGAGCCGAGTAAGTACTCCCTCCCATATACGGGAAATCACGTCTCTACCCCCGGACGGCCTCAAGAGCGCAGGCACTGCCCACCGGGGAGGCGCGCCAAAGACGCCGCCTCTTACGATGACACAACTGGAGGTAACGAAAAACAGCGACCCCTTCGGCGGCTGGAAGTGCGTGCTCCGGACACCAGGTCTACCTGGCCACTCCGGCACAAAGTCCCGCCGGAGCCCGGTAGACGTGACAGCCGATCCGGTCCACGGAGCGAGGTAGACCTGACAGCCGACACGGTCCCCGGAGCGAGGTAGACCTGACAGCCGAGGCGGTCTCCGGAGCGAGGTAGACCTGACAGCCGATCCGGTCCCCGGAGCCGGGTAGACCTGACAGCCGACCCGGTCCCCGGAGCCGGGTAGACCTGACAGCCGACACGGTCCCCGGAGCGAGGTAGACCTGACAGCCGAGGCGGTCTCCGGGGCGAGGTAGACCTGACAGCCGATCCGGTCCCCGGAGCCGGGTAGACCTGACAGCCGACCCGGTCCCCGGAGCCGGGTAGACCTGACAGCCGAAACGGTCCCCGGAGCCGGGTAGACCTGACAGCCGACCCGGTCCCCGGAGCCGGGTAGACCTGACAGCCGAGGCGGTCCCCGGAGCCGTGTAGACCTGACAGCCGACCCGGTCCCCGGAGCCGGGTAGACCTGACAGCCGACCCGGTCCCCGGAGCCGGGTAGACCTGACAGCCGATCCGGTCCCCGGAGCCGGGTAGACCTGACAGCCGAAACGGTCCCCGGAGCCGGGTAGACCTGACAGCCGACCCGGTCCCCGGAGCCGGGTAGACCTGACAGCCGATCCGGTCCGCGGAGCCGGGTAGACCTGACAGCCGACCCGGTCCCCGGAGCCGGGTAGACCTGACAGCCGACCCGGTCCCCGGAGCCGGGTAGACCTGACAGCCGATCCGGTCCCCGGAGCCCGGTAGACGTGACAGCCGACCCGGTCCCCGGAGCCGGGTAGACCTGACAGCTGAAACGGTCCCCGGAGCCGGGTAGACCTGACAGCCGACCCGGTCCCCGGAGCCGGGTAGACCTGACAGCCGATCCGGTCCCCGGAGCCGGGTAGACCTGACAGCCGACCCGGTCCCCGGAGCCGGGTAGACCTGACAGCCGAAACGGTCCCCGGAGCCGGGTAGACCTGACAGCCGAAACGGTCCCCGGAGCCGGGTAGACCTGACAGCCGATACCGACACGGAGCGAGGTAGACCTGACAGCCGATCCGGTCCCCGGAGTCGGGTAGACCTGACAGCGGACCCGGTCCCCGGAGCCGGGTAGACCTGACAGCCGAGGCGGTCCCCGGAGCCGGGTAGACCTGACAGCCGACCGGTCCCCGGAGCGAGGTAGACCTGACAGCCGACCCGGTCCCCGGAGCCGGGTAGACCTGACAGCCGATCCGGTCCCCGGAGCGAGGTAGACCTGACAGCCGAGGCGGTCTCCGGAGCGAGGTAGACCTGACAGCCGATCCGGTCCCCGGAGCCGGGTAGACCTGACAGCCGACCCGGTCCCCGGAGCCGGGTAGACGTGACAGCTGACCCCGTCCCCGGAGCCGGGTAGACCTGACAGCCGATCCGGTCCCCGGAGCCGGGTAGACCTGACAGCCGACCCGGTCCCCGGAGCCGGGTAGACCTGACAGCCGATCCGGTCCCCGGAGCCGTGTAGACCTGACAGCCGAAACGGTCCCCGGAGCCGGGTAGACCTGACAGCCGACCCGGTCCCCGGAGCCGGGTAGACCTGACAGCCGACCCGGTCCCCGGAGCCGGGTAGACCTGACAGCCGACCCGGTCCCCGGAGCCGGGTAGACCTGACAGCCGACCCGGTCCCCGGAGCCGGGTAGACCTGACAGCCGATCCGGTCCCCGGAGCCGGGTAGACCTGACAGCCGACCCGGTCCCCGGAGCCGGGTAGACCTGACAGCCGACCCGGTCCCCGGAGCCGGGTAGACCTGACAGCCGACCCGGTCCCCGGAGCCGGGTAGACCTGACAGCCGACCCCGTCCCCGGAGCCGGGTAGACCTGACAGCCGACCCGGTCCCCGGAGCCGGGTAGACCTGACAGCCGATCCGGTCCCCGGAGCCGGGTAGACCTGACAGCCGATCCGGTCCCCGGAGCCGGGTAGACCTGACAGCCGAAACGGTCCCCGGAGCCGGGTAGACCTGACAGCCGAAACGGTCCCCGGAGCCGGGTAGACCTGAGAGCCGATACCGACCCGGAGCGAGGTAGACCTGACAGCCGATCCGGTCCCCGGAGCCGGGTAGACCTGACAGCCGAAACGGTCCCCGGAGCCGGGTAGACCTGACAGCCGATCCGGTCCCCGGAGCCGGGTAGACCTGACAGCCGACCCGGTCCCCGGAGCCGGGTAGACCTGACAGCCGACCGGTCCCCGGAGCCGGGTAGACCTGACAGCCGACCCGGTCCCCGGAGCCGGGTAGACCTGACAGCCGATCCGGTCTCTGGAGCGAGGTAGACCTGACAGCCGAGGCGGTCCCCGGAGCCGGGTAGACCTGACAGCCGATCCGGTCCCCGGAGCCGGGTAGACCTGACAGCCGACCCGGTCCCCGGAGCCGGGTAGACCTGACAGCCGACCCGGTCCCCGGAGCCGGGTAGACCTGACAGCCGATCCGGTCCCCGGAGCCGGGTAGACCTGACAGCCGACCCGGTCCCCGGAGCGAGGTAGACCTGACAGCCGATCCGGTCCCCGGAGCCGGGTAGACCTGACAGCCGACCCGGTCCCCGGAGCCGGGTAGACCTGACAGCCGACCCGGTCCCCGGAGCGAGGTAGACCTGACAGCCGATCCGGTCCCCGGAGCCGGGTAGACCTGACAGCCGACCCGGTCCCCGGAGCCGGGTAGACCTGACAGCCGAGGCGGTCTCCGGAGCGAGGTAGACCTGACAGCCGATCCGGTCCCCGGAGCCGGGTAGACCTGACAGCCGACCCAGTCCCCGGAGCCGGGTAGACCTGACAGCCGACCCGGTCCCCGGTGCGAGGTAGACCTGACAGCCGACCCGGTCCCCGGAGCCGGGTAGACCTGACAGCCGAAACGGTCCCCGGAGCCGGGTAGACCTGACAGCCGATCCGTTCCCCGGAGCCGGGTAGACCTGACAGCCGACCCGGTCCCCGGAGCCGGGTAGACGTGGCAGCCGAGCCGGTCCCCGGAGCCGGGGACACCGGGCAGCCGGTGTGGGGTGGGGGTGATATTTTTGTTTTTTCTTGTCGTTCATGATTTAAGCGTCATCAGCACAGGGGCCAGCCTGACCCGGATCCTCCCTTCCAACAAGTGCGTGCGGGCAGGGTGTTTCTTGCGGGGGGGGGGTGGGGGGGAGGGGGGGCTGGGGCGGCGGGGGGGCCGGGGGGTGATAAATAATTTTGATTTATCACCGGGTGGTTATAAATAATTTTGACCTTTTTTTTTTCGTTCACGTTTTTAGCGTCACTGGCATAGCCGCCAGCCTGACCCGGATCGTCCCGGCGGGGGGGGGGGGGGGCTGTCGGGCGAGGGGGGGGGGTATGTGGGTGGGGGGAGGGGTTGGGGTGGGCGAAAAAGTAAGTTTTAACTTTTTTTCGTTCGTGATTTAAGCGCCACTGGCAGAGCCGCCACCCTGACCCGGATCGGGTCGGGGGCGGGGGTGGGGGTGGGGCGTGGCGGTCCGCGGCTTCGCGCCCTGGGCGGGCGCGCGAGCACACCACTGCCCGGCAAGCGGCAGCGGCGGGGAAGGGGTGCCGGTGCAGAGGCAGGCGAGAGCGGGCGGCGAGCACGGCGCAGAGGTGGGCCGGGGAGAGGGCGGCAGGCACGCGGTGCCTCTTTTCGGAGTAGGTTTTGGGTCGGTAAGGTGGGGGGGGGGGGGGGCGGTGTGTGTGCTGGGGGCGGGGGGGGGTTCAGTGGGTTCTCCAGCCGCGGCAGGGGCGGGCAGGCGCGCAGCAGAGAGAGTGAGCGAGCCGAGCGGCTGAGAAAGGAAGGCGGGAGCGCCGGGGCACGGGCACGGCCAGGGGCGCAGCAGGGTAGAGACTCGGCAGCCGGGGTTAGATCCCCGCTCGCCACCGGGAATCCCTTAACCCGCCCGGGCACGGAGCCGGCAGGGACTCCGCTGGGTCCTAAAGTCTCCCGCCGTCCTTGCCGGGAGGGGGGTGGGGGGGGTGGGGGGGGTGGGTGGCAAACCTGCACGAGGGCAGCGTGGGGAGGGGGCGGCCGGATTCGCAGTGAACCGGGTGGTGAATAGAGGCGGGGGAGTGGGGGGGGAAGGGGGACAGCGGGGTGTGGCGGGGGGGGTGGGCGGTAATTCGGTGGCGGCAGCGGGGCTTGGGGGGAGACGCTCTGTCTGCGTCTGCGTCTGCCGCACGCGAGAGGTTCGGGCCCGTTGGAGGGGGTGGGGTGGATGTTGTGTGCACGTGTGCGTGCGGCGGCAGACGGGGCATTGGGGCTGGGGGAGAGGCCTGCTGGGGGGGGGGGGTGAGAGGCGAAAGGGGGGAATGGGAAGGGCCGGGGGAGATGGTGCGCCCGTGTGCAAGTGCCACGGTGTGCGCGCAGTTGGGGTGGGGCAGATGTGACCCAGATGCCTGGGTGCCTTGGGGAGCACTTGCGGGGCAGCCGGGGGTCACAGCTAGGGCAGCCGTGAGGCATTTGTGGGGCAGCTGTGGTGCCAGCGGCACCCGCAGGCCTGTCTTCCCTGGGGGGAGACGGCAGGCCCACAGACCCGCTATTCCCTGGGGAGCAGCTGCAGGGCAGCCGTGGGGCAGGGCTGGGGCAGTACTTGTGGGGCAGATGTGACCCAGAGGCCTGCTGTTCCTCGGGGAGCACTTGCGGGGCAGCCGTGGGGCTCTGCGGGGCAGCTGTGGTGCCCGGGGCACCCGCAGGCCTGTCTTCCCTGGGGGGAGAAGGCAGGCCCAGAGTCCCACTATTCCCTGGGGAGCAGCTGCAGGGCAGCCGTGGGGCAGCGCTGGCCCGGTAGTCGTGGGGCGGATGTGACCCGGAGGCCTGCGGTTCCTCGGGGAGCACTTGCGGGGCAGCCGTGGGGCTCTGCGGGGGCAGAGTGTGGTGCCCGGGGCACCCCCAGGCCTGTCTTCCCTGGGGGGAGACGGCAGGCCCAGAGGCCTGCGGTTCCTCGGGGAGCACTTGCGGGGCAGCCGTGGGGCTGCTCTGGGGCAGCACTTGTGGGGCGGATGTGATCCAGAGGCCTGCTGTTCCTCGGGGAGCACTTGCGGATCAGCCGTGGGGCACTGTTTGGGAAGCTGTGGGGCCAGAGGCACCCGCAGGCCTGGGTTCCCTGGAAGCAGACTGCAGGCCCAGAGGCCTGCGGCTCCTCGGGGAGCACTCGCGGGGCAGCCGTGGGGCGGCACTTGTGGGGCAGATGTGACCCAGAGGCCTGCTGCTCCTCAGGGAGCACTGGAGGGGCAGCTGTGGGGCCAGGGGCACCTGCAGGCCTGTCTTCCCTGGGGGGAGACGGCAGGCCCAGAGGCCTGCGGTTCCTCGGGGAGCACTTGCGGGGCAGCCGTGGGGCTGCTCTGGGGCAGCACTTGTGGGGCAGATGTGATCCAGAGGCCTGCTGTTCCTCGGGGAGCACTTGCGGATCAGCCGTGGGGCACTGTTTGGGAAGCTGTGGGGCCAGAGGCACCCGCAGGCCTGGGTTCCCTGGAAGCAGACTGCAGGCCCAGAGGCCTGCGGCTCCTCGGGGAGCACTCGCGGGGCAGCCGTGGGGCAGCACTTGTGGGGCAGATGTGACCCAGAGGCCTGCTGCTCCTCAGGGAGCACTGGAGGGGCAGCTGTGGGGCCAGGGGCACCTGCAGGCCTGTCTTCCCTGGGGGGAGACGGCAGGCCCAGAGGCCTGCGGTTCCTCGGGGAGCACTCGCGGGGCAGCCGTGGGGCTGCTCTGGGGCAGTACTTGTGGGGCGGATGTGACCCAGAGGCCTGCGGTTCCTCGGGGAGCACTTGCGGGGCAGCTGTGTGGCGATGGGCACCCGCAGGCCTGTCTTCCCTGGGGGGAGACGGCAGGCCCAGAGGCCTGCGTTGCCTCGGGGAGCCCTTGCAGGGCAGCACTGGGGCGGCACTTCTTGGGCAGATGTGAGCCAGAGGCCCGCTGTTCCTCAGGGAGCACTGGAGGGGCAGCTGTGGGGCCAGGGGCACCCGCAGGCCTCTCTTTCCTGGGGGGAGACGGCAGGCCCAAGGCATGCTGTTCCTCGGGGAGCACTTGCGGAGCGGCCGTGGGGCAGCACTGGGGCAGTACTTGAGGGGCAGATGTGACCCAGAGGCCTGCGGCTCCTCGGGGAGCACTCGCGGGGCAGCCGTGGGGCAGCACTTGTGGGGCAGATGTGACCCAGAGGCCTGCTGCTCCTCAGGGAGCACTGGAGGGGCAGCTGTGGGGCCAGGGGCACCTGCAGGCCTGTCTTCCCTGGGGGGAGACGGCAGGCCCAGAGGCCTGCGGTTCCTCGGGGAGCACTCGCGGGGCAGCCGTGGGGCTGCTCTGGGGCAGTACTTGTGGGGCGGATGTGACCCAGAGGCCTGCTGTTCCTCGGGGAGCACTTGCGGGGCAGCTGTGTGGCGACGGGCACCCGCAGGCCTGTCTTCCCTGGGGGGAGACGGCAGGCCCAGAGGCCTGCGGTGCCTCGGGGAGCCCTTGCAGGGCAGCACTGGGGCGGCACTTCTTGGGCAGGTGTGAGCCAGAGGCCCGCTGTTCCTCAGGGAGCACTGGAGGGGCAGCTGTGGGGCCAGGGGCACCCGCAGGCCTGTCTTTCCTGAGGGGAGACGGCAGGCCCGAGGCCTGCTGTTCCTCAGGGAGCACTTGCGGAGCAGCCGTGGGGCCCTGCGGGGCAGCTGTGGGGCCAGGGGCACCCGCAGGTCTGCCTTCCCTGGGGGGAGACGGCAGGCCCAGAGGCCTGCGCTTCCTCGGGGAGCACTTGCAGGGCAGCCGTGGGGCAGCACTGGGGCAGCACTTGTGGGGCAGATGTGACCCAGAGGCCTGCGGTTCCTCGGGGAGCACCTGCAAGGCTGCGGTGGGGCACGGGTGGGGAAGCTGTGGGGCCGGGGGCACCCGCCGGCCTGTCTTTCCTGAGGGCAGAGGGCAGGCCTGAGGCGTGCTCTTCCTCGGGGAGCACTTGCGGGGCAGCCGTGGGGCGGCGCGGGGGCAGTACTCGCGGGGCAGCCGTGACCCAGAAGCCTGCTGTTCCTCGGGGAGCACTCGCAAGGCTGCTGTGGGGCACTGGTGGGGAAGCTGTGGGGCCGGGGGCACCCGCGGGCCTGTCTTCCCTGGGGGGAGACGGCGGGCCCTGAGGCCCGCCGTTCCTCGGGGAGCACTCGCGGGGCAGCGATGGGGCAGTGCGTGGGCAGTACTTGTGGGGCAGACGTGACCCAGACGCCTGGCTGCCTTGGCGGGTAGAGGGGGCTCGGAGGCCTGTGTGGTCCTTGAGGGTCAGTCGGGTCCCTGCCTGTGGGTGAGTTGTGGGGCGGCCGTGGGGCGGCGCGGGGCGGGTGTGGGTGGGCTGGGTGCGTGCCCGTGTCTGCCACTCGTGAGGGGTCTCGGCCTGGGAGGTGGGGGGGGGGGGAGGTGGGGGGGGGGGCGCTCGTCTGCGTCGGCGCGTCTGTGTTGCGCGCACGTATGCGGGAGGTGGCAGACGGGGTCTTGGGGGGGGGGGGGGGGCGGGTGTGTTTCGGGGGGGCACGGTGCACGCCCGAAAGAGATGCAAAGAATTTGTAACGCTCTCCAGAACGCCGCCTTCTCTGTTACAGCCGGCTCGCTGGGCCGCGCCCGTGCCCGGCCTGCACCTGTGCCTGTCGGGGGCGGGGGGGGGGGGGGAAGGCCCTCGGGCCGCTCTTCTGCCCGTGGCACCCGTCCTTGGGAAAGCAGCTGCTGCTGCTGCCGCCGCCCCACCACCGCCGCCGCCGACCGCCGCCACGGGGGGTGAGACCTGGGCTCCCGGGGCCCGGTTCCAGCGGCAGGGCGCGGGCCGGGGGGGGCTGCCGGAGAGACGAGCGGGTCACAGAGCCCGGCTGAAGTCACCCGCCCTCCTTCGCACGGCGAGAAACAGAATCGAAGCCAGGTAATGGGGGGGGCGGGGTGGGGGGTGGGGGGTGGGGGGGGGGCGGAGGAGGACTACACACCAACGGAGGAGAGGAAAAAAAAACAAAAAAAAAAACCCCACAAAATCAATCTCCGCTCAATCTGCCAGGTCTTCCCGGCACGGGGTTGGGGGGGGCCGTTTATGTGGGGGCGGAGAACAGGCCGACCGGTCTACCCGGGCTGCGGAGGTTCAAAGACGAGGGGTACGAGCTCTTCCCGGCTCCGGAGTGGCCGAAACGCGGGGGGAGGGATGGAAACGGTGGGGCGACAGCCCTCACCCTCCTGTCACACCACAAGCGTCCCCCAGCCCAGCCCAGCCCAGCCCAGCCCACCCCGGACGGGCAGAGCCGAGCCACGGGGAGGACGACTCCCCTTTCTCCCGGCACCGTGGGGTGGGGGAGGCCTGGGAACGCTCACGGACAGCAGGCACCCCTCTGGCCGCGCACCGCCGGAGCCTCCGCCTCAGGGGCGACGTGGGCACCGCGCACCCATAAACCGCAGCGCCGGCGGTCCCTTTTGCCGCTCCGCCCCAGCCCCGCGCGCA
Organism: Larus michahellis; assembly: GCF_964199755.1. Lineage (NCBI taxonomy): Eukaryota > Metazoa > Chordata > Aves > Charadriiformes > Laridae > Larus > Larus michahellis. The sequence goes on along the minus strand of NW_027436116.1, from coordinate 258,799 downwards.
AGGCAGCGGGAGCCCCCCTCCACAGCCTCCCGCCCGCTCGCCGGCCCACCGCTTCCCTCCTCCTGCCCGAGCCGGCTCAGGCGGCGGAGGAGAGGAAAGCACCGCCGCCGCCCCCCCCACCCCCCCGCGCCACCGGCTCCGCTTACCACGCACTGCCTGCCCGCGCTCTCCCCGGCAACCCGCCGTCAGCGGACACCCGTCATCTCCCACACCGTCAGCGGACCCTTCGCCGCCCGACCCCTTCTTCCCCAGCCGTGCGCGTTCCAGTGCCGGCGGCGGCGGCCGCCGCCGCTCTTCGCCACTGCCGCCGCGGGAGCCGGACAGCGCCGCGGACGCTCGCTAAAGCCCTTCTGCGGAGGCGACTCACCGCTCCCTCCTGTAAAACGGGATACTACGTCCCGGCCCGCGGCGAGCCCCAAGAGCGCTGGCTCTGCCCACCGGGGAGGAGCCCCGCTGCCCGCCGCCTTTCACGGCGACTTGACCGCAGGCAGCGAAAAACGGGGAACCCTCGGGCGGGAGGCGGGGGGGCGCGTGGGGACACCAGGTCTACCCGCGGACCGGGAAACTGCCCCCCCCACCCCCCGGCCGGCGCGGGGGCTGCCAGGTCTACCCGCGCTGAGGACCAAAAAAAAAGGCGGGGGGCGCGTGGGGACACCAGGTCTACCCGCGCTGAGGACCCAAAAAAAAAAGCCGGGGGGGGGGGGCGTTGCGCCGCCGCGGGTGTGGGTGCCAGGTCTACCCCATGACCGGGAAACTGCCTCCGGCCGGCGCGGGGGCTGCCAGGTCTACCCGCGTTGAGGGCAAAAAAAAAAAAAAAAAAAAAATCGCGCGTGGGGGGGGGGGGGGGGCGCGCGGACGGCGCCCCCCACCCCCCCCGAGAGGGTAGATGGAAGCAAAAAAGCGGCATGAAAGCAAAAAGTGGAAACCGAAGGAAAAACGATGAAAAAAAAAGGGAGCCCCCCCGCGGGCTCCCGACCCCTCCGGGGAAGGGGTAAAGCGGGCGGGAGCCGGACCCCTCCGTCGCGCGACGAGGGGCCGCCTGCTCCCGCCCTGCCCCGGCCCCGGCGGCCACGCGGCTCCGGGAAGAAGGGGCGAGGGAGTAGGCGGCGGAGCCCGGAGGCCCCCCCCCGCCCGGGAGGAGGAAGCCGGAGGTGTGCGTGCGCCCCGGCGGTGGGCACACGCACGAGGCCGGGGGCGCGCCCGCGCGCGCCGGCCCGCGCCTCACGCCGCCCGCCTCCCCCGCGCGCGCGGGGGAGGACGCGGCGGCGGCGGCGGCAGAGGAGGAGGAGGAAGAACGAGGCGGCGGCAGAGGGGGGCCGCGGACGCGCCCGCGCGCGCCGGCCCGCGCCTCTCGCCGCGCAGCCCCGGCCCCGCGCCCACGCACCCCCCGCGTGCGGTGGTGTTACGGGCCGGGAAGGAGGCCCCCCCGGCCGTTGCCGCGACGGCCGGGCGTCTCTCGCGAGACAAACACTTGTGTCGAGGGATGATTCTCAATAGATCGCAGCGAGGGAGCTGCTCTGCTACGTACAAAACCCTGACCCAGAATCAGGTCGTCTACGAATGATTTAGCGCCGGGTGCCCCACGACCATGCGGTACGCGACGGGGGAGAGGCGGCGCCCCATCCGTCCGCCCCTCCGGTCCCGACCGCGAGCGGCGCTCCGCACCGGGCCCGCCCCAGGGGGGGCGGGCGGCCGGCTCTCGCGAGCCCACCGAGGCGCCGGCGGCGCCGCGGTATCGCTACGTCTAGGCGGGATTCTGACTTAGAGGCGTTCAGTCATAAGCCCGCAGATGGTAGCCTCGCGCCAGTGGCTCCTCAGCCAAGCGCACGCACCAGGGGTCTGAACCTGCGGTTCCTCTCGTACTGAGCAGGATTACTATTGCAACAACACATCATCAGTAGGGTAAAACTAACCTGTCTCACGGCCGTGTCAACAGTCCTACTGAATTTTAGTGGCATCTCGTTGATCCGTGGTTGATGGTGGTGGGTGTCTCGGTCCCAATTCCCAAATTTGGGTGGGTCACTGTGCCTGTTATAGTGCTGGTAGCCCAGGTCGGTCTCTAGCTTGACAAATCAGCATGTTGGTGGCCTTTGCCCAGCTAATTGTCGTTTGACACAGTTGCCGTGTGAGCTCTTCCTGCCCCCTGCTGCTTGGGCAGCACTTGGCTTAGCACGGACCTCATGCCTCAGCAAGTTTGGGGTTAACGGGACAAGTCCACAGTAGGCAGGGTCTGGCTACTCTGATAGCCAGAGGCCTACACCCTTTCCACCCTGGGGCAACACACCCTCTGCAGCTGACAGCAATCTTGGGTGGTGACTGGCAAGCAAGAGGATGATCTGCAGAAGGTGCTAAACAGACAGAAGCAAGTTTCTTACCGGCCTGCAATGCTGCTGTTGATTTGCAGAAGCTTAAGCAAGCTGTGAGACAATTATTTTAAGGTTCCAGTCTCTCACAAATCCCATTTGTGGTTATTACATTTCTGTTTCGATTTGTTGCACTTCAGGTGAGGAGTTTACCTGGTCTGTCTCACCTGGAGGCCATATAAAGGTCTTATGTGACCCTTGTATAAAAGTCTATCAACAGCTGGGTCAGAGTGGACTCTCCCACAGCTTCTCTGTAATGAAATGTCATCTCCCCATTGCAAGGCCTGAAGCCTTGGCTCTTTCAAAGCTGGTACAAAGAGCAGGCACGAGCAACGGCTCACCAGAAGGGCCTGTGGCTCCATGGTTTCAGGATCAATAGCTGAATTTCACGATTTGACCTTTTGGTCAAGGGTTGGCTTTAAGACTCAACCATCGGTGTCTAATGTCACGGAGGCAGTGAATGGTCACTGAGTTACACACTCAGGGCTGTCCCACATGTGTCATGTTGATGATGTCCCTCAGGAGAGGGAATCTAGAGCCACCTGGAGACCCCCACGGGTATCTGAAGGACGTGCTGGGATGGGCAGTGTCTGGGACCCCCACAAAGTGAAAGATCACCAAAGGCGGAGTCACCCCCAGGGAAGCCCTGTGAGCACCCGCGTGAGTGGCATGGTTTGGCCTCAGAGGGCAACAAAGAACCACGTGCCGCTCTCTTGAACTCTCCCCCATGGAGAAGAATTGGAAGAAAAAGGCAAAACTCATGGGCTGAGACAAAGGCAGTTTAACAGAACAGCAGAGGGAAGAGGAAAACACAACCAATAAGATGGACAGAGGAAGGTACAAACACGATTACAGAACGGCCGCTCACCGACTGGACCCTGGATGCCCCTGCCTTGCCCAAGCCCCGACTTCCCACCCCTTCCCCTGGCAGCGCAGAGTGCGCATGGCTCCATGGGATGGAATACCAGCCACACCCAGACTCCTCTCTGAGGAGGAGTTCAGAAAGCCCAGGGGGTCCTTTCTGAACCTCATGACTCAACAGGAGGGTCTCCCTGACAGCTCTGTCTGACCCCAGCCTCTAGGCAGTAAATAATCAAGTGTACCCTGGCATCAAATCTCATAAAACACTGTCGTATTCACTACTGACTTTGTTAAATCACTGTTTTGTGTTAATAAACATTTTACTGCTTCTCTCTGACAAGTAAATTTAATCACTCCGCCCACAACATTCTGGGAACCCAAGAGGCACCATGGGTGGAAAGTGAGGGGGACACAGAATCACAGAACGGCTGGGCTTGGCAGGGACCTCTGGAGATCATCTAGTCCAAACCCCCTGCCAGAGCAAGGTCACCCAGAGCAGGTGGCACAGGAATGCATCCAGGCGGGTTTGGACTATCTCCAGAGACGGAGACTCCACCACCTCTCTGGGCAGCCTGTGCCAGGGCTCTGCCACCCTCACAGGAAAGAAGTTCCTCCTCATGTTGAGATGGAACTTGCCATGGCTAAGTTTGTGCCCGTTACCTCTTGTTCTGTCGCTGGGCACCACTGAAAAGAGCCTGGCCCCATCCTCCTGACACCCACCCTTGAAGTATTTATCAGCGTTGATAAGATCCCCCCTCAGTCATCTTTTTTCCAGACTGAAAAGACACAAATCCCTCAGCCTTTCTTCATAAGAGAGGTGTTCCATCCCCTCAGCATCTCGGTAGCCCTCTGCTGCACCCTCTCCAGTATGAAAGACCCTCTTCAAATGAAAGACACTCTGGTCCCTCAGTCCTCCTTACGGCCCTGAGCCAGGCACATTCCTGCCAGGCTCCCTTTCCTAATATAATCTAAATCTCCCCTCTTTCAGAGTAAAACCGTTCCCCCTCATCCCATGGCTCCCCTCCCTGATCCAGAGTCCCTCCCCAGCTTTCCTGGAGCCCCTTTAGGGACTGGAAGAGGCTGGAATGTCTCCCCGGAGCTTTCTCTCCTCCAGGCTGAACCCCCCAACTCTCTCGGCCTGTCCTCACAGCAGAGGAGCTCCAGCTCTTGGATCATCTCTGTGGCCTCCTCTGGCCCTGCTCCAACAGCTCCGTGTCCTTTTGCTGTTGGTGCCCAAGTGCTGGAGGCCGCACTGCGGGGGAGTGTTCCCCGAGTGGAGCAGAGGGGCAGAATCCCCCACCTTGCCCTGCTGCCTACGCTGCTGGGGATGCAGCCCAGGCTGCGGGGGGCTTTCTGGGCTGCCAGCACGTGTTGCTGGTGAACGTTGAGCTTCTCACCCACCAACACCCCCAGGTCCTTCTCCTCAGGGCTGCTCTCTGTCCAATCTCTGCTCAGCCTGTTCTCTAATTAGTACACATCGTGAAAATTCACATTTTGCCATGTCACTGTATTTTTATTAAAAGTCTTGATGAAAAGGCGCTCCTTTTTTTTTCTTTTTAAATTAAAATATTGAAAAAGTTTCTTTAGTTCTGAAGCGGAGCTTCACGTTCTGACCATAAGCACCCAGTGCCACTTGGAGTCCCCAGTGTACCTGAGGTAGTTGCCCAGGACTGGCAGCTGTTACATGGAACCTGTGGAAGATCAGGGAACCTTTGGAGCTGCAGATGGAGCTGGGCAGAGAGTCCCAGGACACCTGCAGAGACACAAGACACCCGTGTCCCTGTAGCACATGAAATCCCCCCAGAGGAAAGCATAATAATACAAATCAAAACAAGGAGGATAAGAACACTAAGAATCTCAGAAGCTTAACGTTTTCTTTACTCTAGATATTTTTCTTTGTTATTTCCTTCTTTTGACATTTACTGATGCTAGTCAGGGCTACAGCATTAGAAAGGTCAATTTTCTGTCTCAAAAAGTGCCCAGTGCCCTGCTCAAAACACTCCCCTCCCAGGACTGTCCATAACTGCTCAGTCTTTGCACGCAGCAAAGGTGTCTGAGGTTGAGCTTTCTCACCCAATGCAGGGGAGCGGAATAACCATCAGAACACCTTGGTTTTGGATGACCTAATTTGCCCTCATCTTACCTTTTTCTTACAGTGTCTTCCCAAAGGAGTCATCGACCCGCATCCCCTTGTCACCACCTCCAGGGTACGTGATGTGTGACACTGTTTTAGGTGAAGAATAGATGAGGCTGGTCCCACTATTAAACAGCTCGGTACAGAGTTCTATGACTAACTGAGTTGTCTAGACTTCCCTCTGTAGTCAATGGCGAGAAAGAAGTTACCTCAACTGATGTGTCCAGGCTATTTTTGTAGTGACCCCTAATGTTACAGAAGGGGTCCTTCAGCTCCAGTGTGGCATTTCCAGGCTACCGCAGGGAATCTCAGGCAGCAGCAGACTCTCTACGTGACCAAATTAATGAAGCACTGGGTAGGAATTTTGCTGAATGTCGCTTGCACCTCAACAAAGTTTCTTCCTTTTCACGCCGTGTCCCCACGGCGAGTGGGCTGGGGATGAGCAAGAAGGTGGGAGGGGGCACAACCAGGACAGCTGACCTGAAGTGACCAATGGGATATTCCATACCATAAGATGTTATTGCTCAGCATTAAAGATGAGGAAAAGGATGAGGCAGAGGAGGATGTTGGTGGTTATCTCATTTGTCTTCCCAAGTAACTGTTATGTGAGCCGAGGCCCTGGTTTCCTGGAAGTGGCTAAACGTCTGTGTGCTGATGGGAAGTAGGGAGTGAATTCCTGATTTTGCTTTGGTTGCATGCACAGCTTCGCTTCACTTAATAAATCCTTTTTTACCTCGAACAATTTCTCCCACATTTGCTCTGCTGAATCTCTTTCCCATCCTGCTGGTGGAGAGCACGCTTGCGATGGGGTGGGCTCTCAGTTTCTGGCTGGGGTTAACCCACCACCCCTGTGTGGAGTGTAGTCAAATGGAGTCACAATTCTCTTTTGCTTGGTTGAGAACTTTCATACTGCCACTTGCTTGAGAGAGAGAAAATGTTTTTGTCTTGTCTGTTGGTTGAGACTGGTCCAGGGTTGGCCAGATTGTTGGGTATATTTCTCGAGCAATATTGATGCCCCAGAAAAACAGAGAATTACTGTGCTAGGTCTGTGGTTTTGAGTATTTGTCTTCATCCTTCCTTTCTGGTGTCCTCAGGATCCATTCTAAACTGCGCTGGGTAGCTTTTGGAAATCCTGGGGTGAGGGTCTGAGTCATCGGTTGTTTTTTAGCTCCCAGACAGATGGCAGTGAATCAGCAACGTGGAATTTCACTTTTAAGATGCCTGCCCTTACAATGTAAAAGAACTGGACTGAAGGCAGTCCTTGCTCCTGCACGCAGAATTCCCTCAAAATATTTCTCTTTGTTCATTTAATGTTTGATTGGCTGAGTTCAGGAATTGTCCCTAACACACCCTTGGCTGGAACCAAACAGCATTTTGTCTGGGAAGCTGTCCTATGGAATACCCTTATCCCAACTTCATTCCGTTGTTCATAAAATGAGGGACAAACCCTGCAGTAAAAGGTTTGTGGGTGATGGTGGTGACTGAAATGACCCACAATGCATCTTTTGGTCTGGCTCTCTGGATGCTCAGAACCGACTGAATACTGAAGGAAAGTAAATCTGGAATTGCCTCTTACAGAAAATATATTTAAAATTCTTTATTACTTGGCCGGGTAGAGCAGCCAAATTCTTGCTAGTGTTTGCCTGTGTAAAGGCCATACGGGAAGCGCACAAAGAGCCCACGCAGCCTGAGACAGTACTTATGCTAAGGAGGAGGATTTTGCAAACTCAATAAGTGGATGATCAACCAAGGGGAATGCCCTTGGATGTTCCACTGTTTCAAAGTAGCAGATCCCACCTCTCCAGCCTGTAAAGTACACGTTAGTCATTGCCAACTGGAAAACAAAAGGCAGTAAAAAAGGAAGCTCGTGCCTTTGAAACGCTGTGGTGTGCCTGGTATGATTCACAGGATCTCCTGAGAGAAAAAGGTGAGAAGGTAAATAACGTGTAAAAAGACATCCAGAAACTGAAGGAGGAATTTCCCAAATTAAAAGAATTGCCTTATTCAGAAGATCTTGGGGCCCGCAAATGTAGACCCTGTTTACAAATTAAACAACTGGAGTCAGAAGATGTACAAGTACAAAATTTAGAAACAGAATTAAAGGTTTTAGAAAATGAGCTAGAGAAGGCTGGAAGAGCAGTTCAGCTTCCAGCAAAGCAGCATACGGTCACTGCCACAAGTCACAATTGACGCAAGGACCTCACTGCAGTCTGGGAGCTCAAGAATAAGCCTTGGACAAGACCCGTTGGTTCCGCTGGGAAGGCCCAGGTTCCTGTGGGCTGGTACCAGGGATCCTGGAACCCTTCCCAGCAGATTCTTGGGGATGACCCACAGTTGAAGTGGCCATTGGGAATCCGAGAAACTTGGTCCTATTATTAGCAGACACAGGAGCATCGACGGACACTCTTGGGTCATCTGTGACAAACAGGTGACAACAGGCAACAGACAAATGAGTAAGTCACTTCAAGTGGCTGTGACCGAGACCATCATCTTGACCCAATATGGGCAAACATCACCTTCCAACGAGGGAAATTAAAAGGAGTAATGTGAAAAGACCCATCAGGTCAATCTGCATAGTGAGGGAAAGTAATATTTATTATGCTGTAGTTGCAGAAAGCAATAAGCATTGGGTTTTCCCTCAGAATACTCAAGGATAATCTAAGCAAGTTCATCCATGAGCTAAGACAAACATTGTGAGCAGAGTGAAGGGCAGTGTGTGGTGGCCTAACATGAAGAGAAAGACGCGGATGACTGGTGTGAAAACTTTCTTGTGCCATGAGCAGTTGAGATTACACTGGAGTAAAAGCCCAGCACCAATGTATGGAAGGCAGGTGGGCACAGCTGCAGATTGACTTTGTGGGACTCCCGCAAGCGACAGCCTGAAACACCAAAAGTGTCTTCGTAGTAGTAGGTCTTTGCAGGAAACGAACAGAAGCCCCTCTTGCAAACCCAACACGGCTGTGCCACTGCAAACCTCCTGGTTCAGTGCCATGGTTTGGGCCTGGTTGGCCACTGAGATGAGTGTTGTTCCTTGGTCGGGCTTGTTCCACATCGCAGAGTCTGATCTCAGCACCCACTTTGCTGCAATGAGCACTGCCGAGCCCAGGGGCAACATGTCCCACCCTGGCTCTGCCAATCCATGGGGCAGGGGAGAGGGAAAGGCCAGTCAGGGGAGTGGGTTTGTCTGTTGGACGAGGGGTCCAGCAGAGATGGGGAGTCAAGGGAGCGGATGGAGAGAGATGGGCAAAGGCAACGCGAATTGTGGTGTCAATTGTGAGGCCTTTACTGTTGCAGGAGTGTGACTGGCCAGCAGCTGGCCCAGCAATGTGGGGACAAGATGTCCATAACAAAACTGCTCTTCCCAGCAGAGACAAGATGGGGGCAGAGGGAAAGGGGAGAGGTGAGCCAAGGGGAGATGGCTGGAGTGGTGATGATAATGAGGTCAATTCCACTGCAGCAGCCTGATTGGCCCCCAGGACACACACTCGCCAGCGGGCATTCTGAGGTCACCTAGTGCATCAGAGAAGCCACCCAACAGAAATTCCATCCTTGGGAAGTGTCGTGGTTTAGCCTCAGACGGCAACAAAGAAGGACGTGCCGCTCGCTAGGGCCCTCCCAATACGGGAAGAATCAGAAGAAAAAGGCAAGACTCTTGGGTTGAAACAAAGGCAGTTTCACAGAACAGCAAAGGGAACAAGAAAACAAACAACAACAATCACACGGACAGAGGAATGTACAAACACGATTACGGAACCGCCGCTCCCTGCCGCTCACCAACCGGATCCGGGACGCCCCAGCCCGCTCCAAGCAGCAACTTTCTGCCCCCTCCCCCGGCAGCTCAGGGTGGGCATGGCTCACATGGCATGGAATACCAGGAAAAATTAACCCTATCCCAGCCAGAACCAGGACATTATCCACCCCTTTTTCCATACCATCTATGCCATGCCCAGATCTTATAGGTTCCAATGAATTGCCACCACTTTCCCCTGTCATATATATTCATGCAGATATAATGCCCTTAGTTTATGCGCCATCCCTCCAAAGTGTCCGTTGAGTTCTTTTAATCCACGGCTTTGGGCTCCATCTGTTAGAACAGTCTCTCAGGGCAGGTGAGATGCTGGGTGGTGCTGGCCTCTTGCATGCTGTATTTTTCGGAGCTTGTGACTGGTGCACCCAGTGTGGCTCATGCACACAGTCCGTGGGCTGAAGATGTAGATCTTGAGGAATTTGCTGGGCGCCACCTGCTGAGGTCAGTTCTTATCCCATCATCCCTGTGCCTTACTCGTAGTACAACTGAGAGCAATTATAGTAATGAGGACATACAGTGACAGTGTTACTTAGTAATTAACAACACACAATTTGATTCATGGGCTATTCTCACCCAAAATCAGGTCCCCATGAGGTACACATCAGACTTCCCCATCCTGCCGCATCACCCACCAAGTGCACCCAGGTCCTTGGGCAAAAGCAATCCCACGGATGGGTTTGCCTTTGCCTGAGGCAGGACTAACCCAGACTGTCTTCCCTGGCATGTTCTTCATGTGCACTACGGGGACTTTATCCCCTTCTACGGTACGTGGAAGTGTTGATTGGGCAGGGCCAGCCCCATTGGTAGATCCCCTGGTGTTAACTAGCCAGGTAGCTTTCGCTAGATGTGTATCCCAATATTTTAAAGTCCCACCACCCATTGCTCTCAGTGTAGTTTTTAACAGTCCATTGTATCGTTCTATCTTCCCAGAGGCTGGTGCGTGATAGGGGATGTGATACACCCACTCGATACCATGCTCTTTGGCCCAGGTGTCTATGAGGCTGTTTCCGAAATGAGTCCCGTTGTCCGACTCAATTCTCTCTGGGGTACCATGTCGCCACAGGACTTGCTTTTCAAGGCCCAGGATAGTGTTCCGGGCAGTGGCATGGGGCACAGGGTATGTTTCCAGCCATCCAGTGGTTGCTTCCACCATTGTGAGCACATAGCGCTTGCCTTGACGGGTTTGTGGCAGTGTGATATAATCAATCTGCCAGGCCTCCCCATATTTGTATTTCAGCCATCGCCCTCCATACCAAAGAGGCTTCAAACGCTTGGCTTGTTTGATCGCAGCGCATGTCTCACATTCATGGATGACCTGTGCAATAGTGTCCATGGTCAAGTCCACCCCTCGGTCACGAGCCCATCTATATGTCGCATCTCTCCCTTGATGGCCTGAGGAGTCATGGGCCCACCGAGCTATGAATAGTTCACCCTTATGTTGCCAGTCCAGATCCACCTGAGCCACTTCAATCCTAGCAGCCCGATCCACCCGCTGGTTGTTCTGATGTTCCTCCGTGGCCCGATTCTTCTGTACATGGGCGTCCACATGGCGTACTTTCACAACCAGATTCTCTATCCGGACAGCAATATCTTGCCATAGGTCAGCAGCCCAGATGGGTTTGCCTCTGCGCTGCCAGTTGCCCTGCTTCCACTGCTGTAACCACCCCCACAGAGCATTTGCCACCATCCATGAGTCAGTGTAGAGATAAAGTACTGGCCATTTTTCTCGCTCAGCAATGTCCAAAGCCAGCTGAATGCCCTTCACCTCTGCAAACTGGCTCGATTCACCCTGTCCCTCACTGGCTTCTGCAACCTGTCGTGTAGGACTCCACACAGCAGCCTTCCACTTTCGATGCTTTCCCACAATACGGCAGGACCCATCAGTGAACAGGGCATATTTCTTCTCATTTTCTGGCAGTTTATTATATGGTGGGGCCTCTTCTGCACGCGTCACCTCCTCCTCTGGTGACATTCCGAAATCCTTGCCTTCTGGCCAGTCCATGATCACTTCCAGAATTCCTGGGCGACTGGGGTTTCCCATTCGAATTCGCTGCGTGATCAGTGCAATCCACTTACTCCATGTAGCATCGGTTGCATGATGTGTGGTGGGGACCCTTTCTTTGAACATCCAACCCAGCACCGGCAGTCGAGGTGCTAAGAGGAGCTGTGCTTCTGTACCAACTACTTCCGAAGCAGCTCGAACCCCTTCATATGCTGCCAATATCTCTTTTTCTGTTGGAGTGTAGCGGGCTTCGGATCCTCTGTATCCACGACTCCAAAACCCTAGGGGTCAACCTCGAGTCTCCCCTGGTGCTTTCTGCCAGAGGCTCCAGGTAGGGCCGTTCTCCCCGGCTGCGCTGTAGAGCACATTTTTAACATCTTGTCCTGCCCGGACTGGCCCGAGGGCCACTGCATGGACTATTTCCTGTTTGATTTGTTCAAAAGCTTGTCGTTGCTCAGGACCCCATTTAAAATCATTCTTCTTCCGGGTTACTTGATACAGAGGGCTTACAATTTGACTGTAATCTGGGATATGCATTCTCCAAAAACCCACAATACCTAAGAAAGCCTGTGTTTCCTTTTTACTAGTTGGTGGAGACATAGCTGCTATTTTGTTGATCACATCCATTGGAATCTGACGGCGTCCATCTTGCCATTTTATTCCTAAAAACTGGATCTCCTGCGCAGGTCCCTTGACCTTACTTCGCCTTATAGCAAAACCAGCGTTCAGAAGGATTTGGACTATTTTACTCCCTTTCTCAAAAACTTCTTCTGCTGTGTTTCCCCATACAATGATGTCATCAATGCATTGCCGATGTTCTGGAGCTTCACCCTGTTCCAGTGCAGTCTGGATCAGTCCATGGCAAATGGTGGGGCTGTGTTTCCACCCCTGGGGCAGTCGATTCCAGGTGCATTGGACGCCCCTCCAAGTGAAAGCAAACTGTGGCCTGCACTCTGCTGCCAAAGGGATTGAGAAGAATGCATTAGCGATATCAATTGTGGCATACCACTTGGCTGCCTTGGACTCCAGTTCGTACTGGAGTTCTAGCATGTCCGGCACGGCAGCACTCAGCGGTGGCGTGACTTCATTCAGACCACGATAGTCTACAGTTAGCCTACACTCTCCATTAGATTTTCGCACCGGCCATATGGGACTGTTAAAGGGGGAGCGAGTCTTGCTGATCACTCCTTGAACCTCTAGTTGACGAATCAGCTCATGGATGGGAATCAGAGAGTCTCGGTTAGTGCGATACTGCCGCCGATGCACCGTTGTGGTAGCAATCGGCACCTGTTGTTCTTCAACCCTCAACAACCCCACAACAGAAGAATCCTCCGAGAGACCAGGCAAGGCACACAACTGTTTAACTTCCTCTGTCTCCAAAGCAGCTATGCCAAAGGCCCAGCGGTACCCTTTTGGGTCCTTAAAATACCCTCTCCTGAGGTAATCTATACCAAGGATGCATGGAGCCTCTGGGCCAGTCACAATGGGATGCTTTTGCCACTCATTCCCAGTTAGGCTCACTTCTGCCTCCAGTACAGTCAGCTCTTGGGACCCCCCTGTCACCCCAGAAATACAAATGGGTTCTGCCCCTCTATAGCTTGATGGTATTAAAGTACACTGCGCACCCGTGTCCACTAGAGCCTTATACTCCTGTGGGTCTGATGTGCCAGGCCATCGAATCCACACCGTCCAATAAACCCGGTTGTCCCTTTCCTCCACCTGGCTGGAGGCAGGGCCCCCCTAATACTGATCATAGTATCCATTACTCACTTCTTGCATAAATGACTTGGAACTTCCTTCAAGAGGATCAGAAGCAAGATCAGGCCTTCTGCTTTGTCTGGGGAACGGCCCACTGGAAACTGGGGCGACACTTTTCCTGGAGGGATCCCCTTTTGTGGTTGTGGTTCCTTGCAACTCCTGTACCCGTGTCCGCAGGATCGAAGTAGGTTGTCCATCCCACTTCCTCATGTCCTCTCCGTGGTCCCGCAGGTAGAACCACAGGGTGCCTCGTGGTGTGTACCCTCTGTACTCTCTCTCTTGAGTGGGGAAATGCCTGCTTCTAATAGCTGAGATGCTGGCCCGTGCAGGTGGGGAGTAGAACATATTCTCTTCAAGTTGCTGGACCTTCCGCGACAGTTTCTCCACAGCTGAGACAAGGGGGGAAGAGAGACTTTCTTCATATCACTGGAGCCGGCCAGCTACCTCATCCACCATTGGTCCCTCTTCACCTTTCCATTCCATTACTGCCAGGGAGTTGGCATATGACGATGGTGCGCTCCGTACAACCTTCTGCCACATGGGCCTTGTGCATCGCACCTCATCAGGGTCTGTGGGTAAGTCGGCATTGTCCAAGTCATAATAAATCATCTCCCGCACGGCTAATTCTCTCAGGTACTGGATACCTCTTTCCATGGTAGTCCACTTGCTTGGCTGACATACAACATCCTCACTGAAGGGGTACCTCTCCCTCACGCCTAACAGGAGTCGTTTCCAGAGGCTGAGGGCTTGGGTCTTTTTCCCAATCGCCTTGTCAATGCCACCTTCCCTAGACAGGGATCCCAGCTGCCTGGCCTCCCTACCCTCTAATTCCAGGCTACTGGCCCCATTATCCCAGCACCGGAGCAGCCATGTGATAATGTGCTCGCCTGAAAGTCGGCTGAAATCTTTTCGCATATCCCGCAGCTCACTCAAGGATAGGGATCGAGTAATTATCTCTGGTTCTGCCTCTTCCTCCTGCTCTCGTGATGACCCTGGTTCATCATCATCTCTTACTAAGCGAACTGATTTCTTTGTGTACTTCTTCTTCTGTATGGGGGCAACTGATACCGGCACAGGTTGGTTCCCTGGTTCAGTGGCAGTGGCTGCTATGGGGGTTGGAGTAACTGCAGTGGCTACCACAGGGGTTGCAGTAGCCGCAGTGTCTGTCGCAAGGATTGCAGTAGCTACAGTGGCTGCTGCAGGGGTTGCAGTAGCCGCAGTGTCCGTCGCAGGGGCTGCAGCAGCCGCAGGGGCTGACGCAGGGGCTGCAGCAGCCGCAGGGGCTGACGCAGGGGCTGCAGCAGCCGCAGGGGCTGACGCAGGGGCTGCTGGTCTGGTTTCCATCTCTTCCCCTTGAGGGTGCTGCATAATTCTGAGCAGTGCCTGGTAGATACTGGCCAGGGCCCAGCACAGCGCAGTGAGTTGTGCCTCTCTAGAATAGCCACAGCATTTTCCCTTCAAATATTCTACCACTTTATCAGGGTCCTGTAATTGTTCAGGGGTGAAGTCCCAGACCATTGGAGGCGAGTAGTTCTCTAGGTACCTGCCCATGCTCTCCCACATGCCATGCCACCCCTGACTATCCAGCCTCAGAGCAGATCTCCGGGTGGTAGTCTTAAATAGTCGCTTAACCCTAAACAAGACCTGGAACGTATTCAGGAGACATAGCACTAGGAACACGCTGGTTTGAGTATCCCAAGGATATTCAAAATTCTCAAAAGCTGTCATACCTGACCCAAAGGAGAAAAGGGAGGCAAAAGGGCTGGGGAAATTATTAACAAATTCTGAGAGACGGTGTCCAATGTACGGACAGGACAGCAACACCACATAAACACCCCAAAATAGCTGTCTGAACAGTGATGTTATCATATCATAAACAGATATCGCACAGGACAGCAGAATGACAATCCTCATCCCTCTTCCAGACATGGTAAACAGCATCGCAGGGAGTACATAAGCCATATAGGAATTTATGTAACACAGCCATGAGAACAAACCAAGCAACATGATGACCAGTGACTATTTACCTAATAAAATAAACGCATACAAAAAAAAACCCCAAAACCGTTTTTTCCACGTTCTAGTTGGATTCTGTCGTTATCTCAACCCTTCAAGCCCCACGTTGGGCGCCAAAAAGGACTGTTGTGGTTTAGCCTCAGTCGGCAACAAAGAACCACGTGCCGCTCGCTCGTGCCTTCCTAATACAGGAAGAATCGTAAGAAAAGGCAAGACTCTTGGGTTGAGACAAAGGCAGTTTAACAGGACAGCAAAGGGAACAAGCAAACAACAACAACAACACGGATAGAGGCATATACAAACGCGATTACGGAACCGCCGCTCCCCGCCGCTCCCCCGCCGCTCGCCGGCCGGCCGGACCCGGGACGCCCCAGCCCGCTTTTAAGCAGCAACTTCCTGCCCCCTCCCCCGGCAGCTCAGGGTGGGCGTGGCTCACATGGCATGGAATACCAGGAAAAATTAACCCTATCCCCACCGGAACCAGGACACTTGTTGTTGCTCAGGACCCCATTTAAAAGCATTCTTCTTCTGGGTTACTTGATACAGAGGGCTTACAATGAGACTGTAATGTGGGATATGCATTCTCCAAAAACCCACAATGCCTAAGAAAGCTTGTGTTTCCTTTTTACGAGTTGGTGGAGACACAGCTGCTATTTTGTTGATCACATCCATTGGGATCTCACGGCGTCCATCTTGCCATTTTATTCCTAAAAACTGGATCTCCTGCACAGGTCCCTTGACCTTACTTCGTTTTATGGCAAAACCAGCTTTCAGAAGGATTTGGACTATTTTACTCCCTTTCTCAAAAACTTCTTCTGCTGTGTTTCCCCACGCAATGATGTCATCAATGTACTGCAGATGTTCTGGAGCTTCACCCTGTTCCAGTGCAGTCTGGATCAGTCCATGGCAAATGGTGGGGCTGTGTTTCCACCCCTGGGGCAGTCGATTCCAGGTGCATTGAACGCCCCTCCAAGTGAAAGCAAACTGTGGCCTGCACTCTGCTGCCAAAGGGATTGAGAAGAATGCATTCGCTATATCAATTGTGGCATACCACTTGGCTGCCTTGGACTCCAGTTCGTACTGGAGTTCTAGCATGTCCGGCACAGCAGCACTCAGCGGTGGCGTGACTTCATTCAGGCCACAGTAGTCTACAGTTAGCCTCCACTCTCCATTAGATTTTCGCACCAGCCATATGGGACTGTTAAAGGGGGAGCGAGTCTTGCTGATCACTCCTTGAACCTCTAGTTGACGAATCAGCTCATGGATGGGAATCAGAGAGTCTCAGTTAGTGCGATATTGCTGCCAATGCACCGTTGTGGTAGCAATCGGCACCTGCTGTTCTTCAACCCTCAACAACCCCACAACAGCAGAGTCCTCCGAGAGACCAGGCAAAGTAGACAACTGTTTAACTTCCTCCGTCTCCAAGGCAGCTATGCCAAAGGCCCAACGCTACCCTTTTGGGTCCTTAAAATACCCTCTCCTGAGGTAATCTATACCAAGGATGCATGGAGCCTCTGGGCCAGTCACAATGGGATGCTTTTGCCACTCATTCCCAGTTAGGCTCACTTCTGCCTCCAGTACAGTCAGCTCTTGGGACCCCCCTGTCACCCCAGAAATACGAATGGGTTCTGCCCCTCTATAGCTTGATGGTATTAAAGTACACTGCGCACCCGTGTCCACTAGAGCCTTATACTCCTGTGGGTCTGATGTGCCAGGCCATCGAATCCACACCGTCCAATAAACCCGGTTGTCCCTTTCCTCCACCTGGCTGGAGGCAGGGCCCCTCTAATCCTGGTCGTAGTATCCGTTACTCACTTCTTGCATAAATGACCTGGAACTTCCTTCAAGAGGATCAGAAGCAAGATCAGGCCTTTTGCTCCATCTGGGGAACTGCCCCCTGGAAACTGGGGCGGCACTTTTCCCGGAGGGATCCCCTTTTGTGGTTGTGGTTCCTTGCAACTCCTGTACCCGTGTCCGCAGGATCGAAGTAGGTTGTCCATCCCACTTCCTCATGTCCTCTCCGTGGTCCCGCAGGTAGAACCACAGGGTGCCTCGTGGTGTGTACCCTCTGTACTCTCTCTCTTGAGTGGGGAAATGCCTGCTTCTAATAGCTGAGATGCTGGCCCGTGCAGGTGGGGAGTAGGACATATTCTCTTCAAGTTGCTGGACCTTCCGCGACAGTTTCTCCACAGCTGAGACAAGGGGGGAAGAGAGACTTTCTTCATGTGGCCGGAGCCGGCCAGCCACCTCATCCACCATTGGTCCCTCTTCACCTTTCCATTCCATTACTGCCAGGGAGTTGGCATATGACGATGGTGCGCTCCGTACAACCTTCTGCCACATGGGCCTTGTGCATCGCACCTCATCAGGGTCTGTGGGTAAGTCTGCATCATCCCAGTCATAATAAATCATCTCCCGCACGGCTAATTCTCTCAGGTACTGGATACCTCTTTCCATGGTGGTCCACTTGCTTGGCTGACATACAACATCCTCACTGAAGGGGTACCTCTCCCTCACGCCTGACAGGAGTCGTTTCCAGAGGCTGAGGGCTTGGGTCTTCTTCCCAATTGCCTTGTCAATGCCACCTTCCCTAGACAGGGATCCCAGCTGCCTGGCCTCCCTACCCTCTAATTCCAGGCTACTGGCCCCATTATCCCAGCACCGGAGCAGCCAGGTAACAATGTGCTCGCCTGAAAGTCAGCCAAAATATTTTCGCATATCCCGCAGCTCACTCAAGGATAGGGATCGAGTAATTATCTCTGGTTCTGCCTCTTCCTCCTGCTCTCGTGATGACCCTGGTTCATCATCATCTCTTACTAAGCGAACTGATTTCTTCGTGTACTTCTTCTTCTGTATGGGGGCAACTGATACTGGTGCGGGTTGGTTCCCTGGTTCAGCGGCAGTGGCTGCCACCGGGGCTGGAGTAGCCGCAGTGTCTGTCGCAGGGGTTGCAGCAGCTGCAGTGGCTGCCACAGGGGTTGCAGCAGCTGCAGTGGCTGCTGGTCTGGTTTCCATCTCTTCCCCTTGAGGGTGCTGCATAATTCTGAGCAGTGCCTGGTAGATACTGGCCAGGGCCCAGCACAGTGCGGTGAGTTGTGCCTCTCCATTCTGGCCACAGCATTTTCCCTTCAGATATTCTACCACTCTGTCAGGGTCCTGTAATTGTTCAGGGGTGAAGTCCCAGACCATTGGAGGTGAGAAGTTCTCTAGGTACCTGCCCATGTTCTCCCACATGCCGTGCCACCCCTGACTATCCAGCCTCGGAGCAGGTCTCCGGGTGGTAGTCTTAAATAGCTGTTTAACCTTAAACAGGACCTGGAACACATTCAGCAGACATAACAATAGGACCAGGCTGGTTTGAGTATCCCAAGGATATTCAAAATTCTCAAAAGCTGTCAGACGTGACCCGAAGGAGAAAAGGGAGGCAAAAGAGCTGGGGAAAGTGTCCCCCCTGTTTACCCCACAGACTGGGTGTAATTATTAATAAATTCTGAGAGACGATGCCCAATGTACAGGCAGGACAGCAACACTACATAAAAGCCCCAAAGTAACTGTCTAACAAGTGATGTTATCATCTCATAAGACGATATTGCACAGGACAACAAAATGATAATCCTCATCCCTCTCCCAGAAGTAACAAAAATCATCGGAAGGAGTACATAAGCCTGTGGAATAATTACTAAATTGGCCAAGAATACAAAAGTACAGCATTGTTCACACATTAAGGAAAGTCATAAAATCAAGAGGCTTCTGAGGTAGAATACAGCCGCAGCTAGCACACGAAGAATGCAACATCTGTGATTCCCTGTACAAGGTTGTTTGCGAAACTACACGAGGGATGGAACGGAATACGCTTGTTCCGTGGCCTTCCCTTGTGACGAATAGCAGATATGGGGACGAGATGGTACTACGGAACTGATAAGCGGCCTACACGCTACCCGAGCCAACATTTCGTCTAATGTTGATGAAATGCTGTCCTTTTGTGCGAACTTTGCTCACCACAATGTACCAAAACACACCTCCATCCCGGAGGCTATCCGCCCCCGAGGTGTGAACACTCCTCCTTGAATACATTAATCATAATAAAAGTACGTATGACTAAAGTCACTCAAACTCCACTTTGAAGATAAAAAAATAATATAAAAATAGCCCAAGAGAGAGGGGATGTCGGGGAAGACACCATCGCGAAGAATTCCACCACTGATTTCCGGGATCAGTCGACGGGCTGAGCCTTTCTTCCCCTGCATAGGGACGCCTTTGGGTAAGACTTCGATTACACCGAGCGCTTTCTCGGGGACTTAGAAATTTCTCTAGAGAATCTCTACCCTACATTTATAGCCAGGCTGTATCGTTTATAATTTTGTCGCGCGTTTGTATACTTAGCAATATCTTTATTTGCACGTGCTTTGCAGACAGTGTATTTATCACCGGCAATCCTAAAGAACCTGTATATCTGTTGTTTAAATAAACTGCACTGTTTAAGTAGCTAGTCGTTTCGCTTTCTCACTGAGCGCGACCAAAACTACAGAGAGGCCGTGCTAGTTCAGGAGCACGACTAGACTGAAGGTGCAGTCCACTATTAGTGTATCCAAATCGTAGTAGTTTAATACATATTAAACGCGATTGGACTGATAGTGCTGAATTGGGCATCACTCAGAATTTAAACCTAGCCGCACCTAGCCTCCCACCTCGGTGAGGAGTGTTAGAACGCAAGGGGGTTTATCTTCTGCCAAAACCACTTGGCCCCGTTTCACGCAACAGAATTTGGCGTAGTCGGCAGGATTGCCATGGATAAACTGCTGCAAAAATATGATTGTGCCCCTTCCCAGGCTGGGAAGGAGTGGGCCCAAAAATTTTGGAAGGATGAAGAGAAAGTGGTGGAACGTATTGAAGAGTGTCGGGTTTCACAGAAGCTCAGAGTGGGGAAAGGCAAGGGCGTGATTTGTGCTGTGTTAGGCGCCTGTTTATCTTGTGCACAACAAGAAGCTAGAGAAACCCCTGCTCCTAATCTGATTTCAGCTGTAGAATATGCAACCCTGAAATCGGAGAATGAGGTGCTGAAGTCATCATTAGCCTTGCAAAAGGAGACAGGAGAAAAATTAAGAACTCAAGTTGATAAGCTTGTGAGCGAGAATGAATGTTTAGGAAACCGGAATGCTCAACTTGGGAGTGAAAATCTCCAACTTAAAATATTATTGGAAAGGGTGACTGGGCTCTTAGATAAAATGCAGCCCTCGACCCAGGTCCAACAGATTCGTAAGTTAATGTGTTATCCAAATTCCGGAACCCAGACCGGAGATTTTTTGTCTAATAGTGAGGATGACGAAGAAGATGAGGAGGAAAGGACTTTTACTTTGAAATCCCAAGTTTTTCCTTTACGTCCTCTGGTTAAAACTGAAACTGCGGTTGATGACGATGATGAAATTCACACCACTGTGCGTACCGTTCCATGGACACCAACCGAGTTAACAAAAATAAGGGAGAAATATTCGAGGCGACCAGAAGAGTCAGCTGTTGAGTACGTGTGGCGAGTTTCTTCTGAAGGGGGGGACAGAATTATGCTGAGTGAGGAAGAAGCAGGAGATTCTTGGGGACCAGGAGTGTTTTTAACAACTATTCCTGGTGGACCTCGCTGTCTTTTTAACCCCGTCGGTCAAGTAAGACCGAGCAGATTCCCTTTTCTTTTGTGTCTTACAGGATGGTCAGCATGGTTAGGCCGGCGAACTGTTGCCACCTCACAACGACTGAAGAGAGAGGTGACTGGTATCTTAGGAACACGACTGGGAGTCTTAAATAGTATAGATGCTGAGATACTTGCAAACAAACTAGTCACAACTACTAGTGATCTAGACAAATTAAAATATCCTCTACAGTCCTCTCTATCAGCATTGGGAAATCACCAATGGCTTTTATCGAATATATTGCCTCAGTGGGAGGAAACAGGTGAAAAAGACCATCAGCTGATCACAAATGCACTTGGTACAACCCAAAACAATGTTTCCTTGGCCCTTAGTTGTATCCAAGCCCAACTGTGGATGCAATCTATGACAGCCGCAATTATAAGGGAAGGTGAAGAAGGCACCTTGCCCACCGAAATTCGAAAAGTAATATGGGATAATGCAATTGAGTTTGAGAGAAAATTTCAATCCTGGTGGTATCTGGTTAATTTCACCTATGATCCCACTGAGAGCAAAGCCACAGCTTTTGTCTTAACGATACGCAATGCCTCAGTACACACCATATACCCAATCATCGCACTGGGGTTGAATCACCATGGAGCTATACTCCATCCGGTAGAGCATAGAGTGTGGGCACAACAAAACAAGAATAAATGGCAAACTGTTGATGTTGAAGCATGCATTTCACGAGATCAACAAGGATTCATTTGTGAGAGTAATACTCTCAAGGCACAAGACATTTGTCTTGACACCAACCAGAATGTTTGTCATTTTGAGATACAACCTGATGAAACCCCAGAAACTGTGCTTGTATATATTGGGAAAGGGTGTGTTTGCATGAGGTCTCCCTGTACTCTCGTATTCGTAGATGACATAGCAGTAGATATAAGTAATAACTCAAATCTTTGTGTTTGTAACTTTACTAACATCATTGGATGTGACTTCAGTTATTCAGCTCCTGTTACGTCTTTTCAATTGCTACAATCTAATTACACATTGATTCGAGATTTGCTGCCTACCCCTATCAGAATGAATCTCTCACTAGTGAAGAAGTTGCTACAACACGATGAATTGAAGCGGTTGTTGAAAGAGGCCCAAGAAAATGGACAAAGAACTCTGATTACTGTCCATCTGATTACATGTCCTATATGAAGCCATATAGGAATTAACATAACACAACCATGAGAACAAACCAAGCAACATGGTGACAAGCGACTATTTGCCTAATACAATAAATGCATACAACACATTAGTTTTTTCAAGCTCTAGTTGAATTCTGTCATTATCTCAACCCTTCGAGCCCCACGTTGGGCGCCAAAAAGGACTGTCGTGGTTTAGCCTCAGACGGCAACAAAGAACCACGTGCCGCTCGCTCGGGCCCTCCCAATACGGGAAGAATCAGAAGAAAAAGGCAAGACTCTTGGGTTGAGACAAAGGCAGTTTAACAGAACAGCAAAGGGAACAAGCAAACAACAACAATAACATGGATAGAGGAATATACAAACACGATTACGGAACCGCCTCTCCCCGCCACTCACCGACCAGACCCGGGAGCCCCAGCCCGCTCCAAGCAGCAACTTTCTGCCCCCTCCCCCGGCAGCTCAGGGTGGGCATGGCTCACATGGCATGGAATACCAGGAAAAACTAACCCTATCCCCGCTGGAACCAGGACAGGAAGGAGATGGGGAGAGACAGGTGGAAGAGGTTCTGATCCTGGGGCGCCTCTGTTATAGCAACCTGACCAACCATAGCAGCCTTCTTTCGAAGGGCTCATGGCCACCCCTCTCAGGACTACCCCTGAGCCTGGTGAAAAATCTTTTCCTTCTCTCCAGGTTGAACATCCCCTGTTTCACCCAACACTCGTCTTTCATCCTCTTCTCATGCACCATGGTGGGGCCTCTGCTGTCTCGTCCAGACTTAGACTCTCAATTAAACCTGGCTCCCAGGCCTCTTCTACTTGCTGGTTGCTCTGGTTTGATGTTTGCTAGTGGTTACACCCACCGACACGCACACCTCTATGACATGCACACACACCAGTCTCTCCAGTATCGGTCTCCAAGAAGAACACGTGACCTGATGACTTGGGGTTCCCACTCCAGTGGCTGGAACTTGGACCTCCATCCATACGAAGAGCAGAGATCTCCCTCGCCCCAGAAAGCTGTTGCAAATGGAGGTATTATGTTGTAGGGCACGGCCAAGGAAGTGTCCTGACCAGCCACCTGTTTACGCAGGGCCAGCTCATTTCATCTCCTTTTCTCTCTGTTTTCCCATGCCTGTTCCTCCACAAACTACCTTGACCCAATCCTTTCTCTGACTTTGGTCCTTCCCTAGATATCCCACAGTAAGCAGGGAAAACTGGGCAGAGGCTGTTTGAGACGGCACGGAGCCATAGGACGAGGGTCAATGGCTTTAAACTAAAGCAGGGCAGGTTTGGATTAGCCATTAGGAAGAAGGTCTTTACAGTGAGGGTGGTGAGACACTGGCCCAGGTTGCCCAGAGAGGGGGTGGAGGCCCCATCCCTGGAGGTGTTCAAGGCCAGGTTTGATAAGGCTCCGAGCAACCTGATCTAGTTGAAGATGTCCCTGCTCACTGCAAGGGGGTTGGACTAGATGGCCTTTAAGGGTCCCTTCCAACCCAACTCATTCTATGACTCTGTGATTCTATGGTTCTAAGTCTTGCACAGTCCCCAAATGCTCTTTCTGACTTCCCATCATGAGTTTCAGACCCCCAAGGCAGAAACCCCCATCGTGAGTTGGCACGGTCATCCTAGGAGGTTCTCGCATTGACCCGCTTGGTGGGTCTTTCAGGAGGTATGATGGAACTGTCTTGGAATTAAATTTTTAGATTTTAACTTCACTCATATCATTTTTGTGAGATCAGGTTTGTGCTGCCGAGTGAGGGCACTTTCTTTGAAGGGTCAGAAATCCTTACCTATTGCATTGCTCTCAGTCTGACCCTGCTGAGCCCCAAGGGACAAATGGGCTCCATGTGCCCTAGTGCGGAATCAGGAGAGCTGCTCTGCACACCAGTGACCTGATGGGCGCCACCCAGCTGTCCTGTGCATACATCTCTCTCTGTTGGACAATGGTCTCTCTGACAACGTCCTTGAAGAAGAAAATGGACTTTTGTCACTGTTTGTGGAAGAGTCCAGTTTCAAAGTCAGTTTCTCCCATCTGTTTTCTCTTTCCCTGTGCAGCGGAGCAGAGAGGGATGGAGCCGGGTGGAGTGGCTCTCTGCTGCCTGGAGCTGCACCTGCCAGGAGCTGCTTCTCTGTGCCCAGGTGTCCTCTCTGTCACTGCTCCCAGAGC
This sequence comes from Larus michahellis, assembly GCF_964199755.1. NCBI lineage: Eukaryota > Metazoa > Chordata > Aves > Charadriiformes > Laridae > Larus > Larus michahellis. The sequence goes on along the minus strand of NW_027436116.1, from coordinate 234,871 downwards.
CCATCCCACCCGCTGGGGGCTCAGCTCTGCCCTGCAGACCCCTCCTGGCAGGGCCATCTCCCTCTTTGTGGCTCCTAAGGAGGAGATGAGACAAAGCCTGATGCTGGAAGCAAAGGTGCTGCTGGTGCTGTGTGTAGGGAGAGGAGGGGGTGAAGGCACTTTGTGAGGTTCCTGGCAGATCTGCTGATGCCTCAGTGTAACAGCTCAGGAGTCTCAGGGACTTAACATTGACAACGCCTTTCCCATTTCCATCAGGAGCAAGTGGGCATCAACGACGCTGGAAAGATCTTCACCTTTAAGGTATCCCCTGCCTTGGCATTCCTCTTGAAATGCTGCCTCCAGCAATGTCCCACGGTGGTCTGGAGCTGTGAGCTGCCCTGGCAGAGGTCACTCCTTCCAGACGCAGCTTCTCCTGGGGAGCAGCAAACCCGGCTGCACACCCACCACCCTGCAGCTCTCCTGGGGCTGGAGGGGACGAGAACTTGGGTTGTCTGGGCAGCCCACGCTCCTCCTGTCACATCCCACTCTCAGTAAAGAGCGGGGGTGAGTGATTTCAGATTCGTAAATTCTCAACGGCACAGACTAAGGTGAGATAAATCTCAAGGTCCATATAGAAACATTTATTTATTAGCTTCCCAAAATGGTTAGCGTAGGTCTTAACAAGTCCACGATAATTGGTTAGGTGTATGACAAATTTTGGCAAGTGGTGAGGACTGCATTGTGTTACTGAACAACAGGGATAGGACAACTTATGGCAAGCGGTACTTAAGGTCGTACTTAAGGTCGTACTTACGGTCGTTACTTCCCAACTCTAACCGTTACATAACAACTCTGAGAGAAAAGAGAAACTGAGGGATAGAGAAAGGAAAAGATGGAGAAAAAGGCAGAGAGATCACCAGCCCTTATTCCAGTGTCTTTTTTGGGGAAACTTCCCAGACACAGTCTTCTTCTTTCTTGGAAAAATCTTCCCAGGTACGATCTTCTTTCTCGGGAATAATCTTCCCAGGCACAATCTCCTTTTGTTTCTTCTTTGTTCCCCCCTGGGGGCACTTTTTTTCCCCTTTTACGTTTGCCAAATTAGCACGGTCCACCCGCCTTGTCAGGGACAGCTTTGGCTCAGGTTTCTCCCTTCTCCCAGGTGAGGTGTAGCATAATTTGGGTGAAGAGACGAGTGCCACAGTCATACATGTTTAGCATGAGCTCTGTAATCTTCATTAGCCAAAAATAATGAAGGAAAGGTCACTCAATTAGACACAATGGCCTTGAGAACTAGGAAGCTCACCACATGAGTGGCAGAACTATCCTGTCTTCACAAGGCAGTTCTCCCACACTTTCAGGCGCCAGAAGTGTTAGCCTTAGTTCCTGGAAGGCCAGGCCTGTGTTATTTATTTCCTTGCAAGCGTTTGAGGCATTCCGCTGAAGGCTTGGAGGGCCTTCTGCCCCTTGACTGGGAATTTACAGTCTGTCCCTTACACCTCCTCATGCAGCTGGCCTTGTAGGGCATCCCTCGTAGTGTCCAGGCCCTTCTCCTCAGAGTCTCTGCTCAGCCAGTCAGGTCCCAACCTGTCCTGATTCATGGGTTTATTCTCCACCTTCCCCACCCCTGGCACCCACCGATGCAGGACTGGCCGCTTCTCCTTGTAAAACTTCACGTGACTTCTGTTGGCCAAATCTCAGAGCTTCTCAAGGTCCCTGTGAACTGAAGCACCATTTGCTCAGCTTGTAATGCTGGCGCATGGCTGGGTTATCTTGACGGGGGTGTCCTACATGAGGTAACAGCACGAGGAGTTTCAGGGTTCTACAAATACTAGAGAAACCTGGGAAACCTGGTGGTGCTAAAGCCACGGGTCTGGACCCAGAGAGGAAGTTGCCCTTCCTGGGAGAGAGCAGCAGGAATACCTGGGGCTCTGCCTGGGGGTGGAAGATGAGTCAACTGAGACCTGAATGGCCTGCACGAGAGGGCAGAAGACGAGTACCACAGTGGTGGGTGGATGTCTGCTATGGAGCCCTGATGAGGAAGAGCAAGCAGACAAGGCCTTCTTCAGACACCTGGAAGAAACCTCGCGTTTGCAGGTCCTGGTCCTCATGGCCGACATAAACTATTCCAGCATTTGCGGAACAGGCGACATGGTGAGGTGCAAACCTTCCAACAGGGTTTTGAAGCTCATTATTGACGGGAATTGATAACTTACAAACAAGGAAGAGCCAGTCAGGGCTCTAATGGTCCAGGATGAGAAGGTGAAGGTTAGTTCTCCTGAAAGCAGCAAACCCATAGGTTTTTCCTTTTGTTTCTTCCCTTCTTCTGTTTTGCTTTTTAAATATCATTTTACTTTCTCGCTCCGACAGACAGAAGATTTGATCAAAACTGTTTTTCAGCAAGAAAGTCATCAGTGACTGAGGAGGAATCTGTTTACGAAGCTTTCTGTTCTACCTGGCAAAGTTCAAGCATGGATGGAAAGCCGGTCCTGAAAACAGGATAGTTTTAAACACAGGCTGTTCATCCTTTCTGTGTTTGGCTCTGTTTTTTCTCTGAAAACCAAACCTTTCCCTCTTCTCTAACTGTCCTGGTTACCTTTATGTCCCATACGTCTCCTCATTTGTCGCGTTCTCTTCTGTTTCTCTCCTAATTAGAAGGTTAAAGCCCTGCTGAGGTGGTTTATCTTTCAGTAGAATTCATTTTAGCCTATGCTAAAAGATTTATTTAAATAGACTAGAGTAAGAGCGATTGAGAAACAGCTATTTTACTCTCCATTGACTGTGAGAGACTCTTGGATAAAGAGCTCAAATACAATAACTTAGGTATTGTACATAGTGGATCCTACCCTAAAGCCATACTCAGTGTGCTCTTACTGCAGGAAATGATGTCTTCATGCTCTCAGCTGATTGTCCTCTCCTCTCTTCTCTTTTCCTTCCAGTCTGTGCCCAAATGTCCCCCTGCAAGTCTTTTCTTCCCCTTCAGCATTCCTTCTGTTGCCTGTTGCCTCCCTGGGGCACGGGTCAGGGATGTGACGAACAAAATCCCAGACCGAGTAAACCCCACTGATTACTACCCCCTGTAAGTATTTCAGGTAGGTAGTGATGAAATGGGTAGGAGGAAGCCAAAATCAATTAAAAGAGATTTTAGAGCCTTAGGGCAGCAGCTCAAGGGGTCAGGAACACAAGTTGTCTTCTATTCTATCCCACCAGTGGCAACTGTGAATAAAGAAATTGATAGGAAGAGGCAACAGATCAACTTGTGGCTCCGGGACTGGTGTTACAGGCAGGGCTTTGGGTTTTTCGAACATAGGTGGCTATATGAGACACCTGGCATGCCATTGTCAGGTGGGACACAGCTGTCCCAGAGGGGGAAAAGAATTTTGGGGCAGGAGTTAGCAGGGCTCATTGACCGGTCTTTAAACTAGATATGAGGGGGGAAGGGGAGATAACTGGGCCTGTCAAGATTAAACCTGAGGAAAGCATGCCACAGTTTGAAAGAGACCACATTAGTGAGGACTCCCACTCTGACATTTCATCAGAGAAAGGTGGCAGATGTTTGGAAATTACTGCTAGAGAACAATGGGAAAACCCTTTCCTAGAAGGGGAAAAGGGTACTAGGGTAAGAGTTAACAAAGCTCATGGACAGAGCTTTAAGCCGAAAGTTAAGGGGGAAGGGGATAAAACCAGGCCTGCTGGTAATGAACCTGAGTGTCAAGGGCCAAAGATGGGGGTGAAATCAGTAGCCCAGGTCAAGCGCATCTACGCTAATGCACATAGCATGGGCAACAAACAGGATGAGCTAGAGGCCATTGTGCGGCAGGACAACTACGACATAGTCGCCATCACAGAAACGTGGTGGGATGATGGTCGTGACTGGAATGCTGCAATGAGTGGCTATAAGCTCTTCAGAAGGAATAGGCAAGGAAGGAGGGGGGTGTGGTGTGGCTCTGTACATTAGGGAGCTGTTTGACTCTATAGAGATAGACTCCAGTGATGAAGAAGTTGAGTGTTTATGGGTAAGGGTGAAAGGGAAGGCTAACAAAGGTGATTTTGTGCTGGGAGTCTGCTATAGACCACCCAACCAGGATGAGCAGGTTGATGAGGTATTCTATAAGCGGCTGGCTGCAGTCTCGCAAACGCCAGCCCTTGTTCTAGTTGGGGACTTCAACTTACCAGGCATCTGCTGGAAATATAACACAGCAGAGAGCAGGCAGGCTAGGAGGTTCCGCGAGTGTATGGAGGATAACTTCCTGGCACAAATGGTAGGTGAGCCTACCAGGGGAGGTGCCTTGCTAGACCTGCTGTTCACAAACAAAGAAGGGCTAGTGGGGGACGTGGAGGTCGGAGGCCGTCTTGGGCTTAGTGACCATGAAATAGTTAAGTTTTCCATCCATAGTGAGGTAAGGAAGGGGGTTAACAAAACCTCCATCTTGGACTTCCGGTGGGCAGACTTTAGCCTGTTCAGAACCCTGGTTGGGAGAGTCCCGTGGGAGGTAGTCCTGAGAGACAAAGGAGCCCAGGAAGGCTGGACGCTCTTCAAGAGGGAAATCCTAAAGGCCCAGGAGCAGGCTGTCCCCATGAGGCACACAATTAAAGGGCGGGGAAAATGGCCGGCCTGGATGAACAAAGAGCTCTTGATGGGACTTAAGGAAAAAAGGAAGGTTTACCACCTTTGGAAGAGGGGACAGGCAACTCAGAAGGAGTACAGAGATCGTGTTAGGTCGTACAGAGATCGTGTTAGGTCATACAGAGAAAAAATCAGGAAGGCAAAAGCCCAGCTGGAACTCAACCTGGCAATTAATATAAGGGACAACAAAAAAAGTTTCTATAAATATATCAACAAAAAGAGAGTGACAGAGAATGTCCATCCCTTACTGGATGCGGGGGGAAACCTTGCAACCAAGGACGAGGAGAAGGCTGAGATACTTAATGCCTTCTTTGCCTCTGTCTTTAATAGTCAGACCAGCTACTCCCGGGGTGTTCAGCTTCTTGGGCTGGAAGATAAGAATGGAGAACAGAACAACTCCCCTGTAATCCAGGAGGAAGTAGTTAATGATTTGCTTATGCACCTGGACACGCATAAGTCTATGGGGCCGGACGGGATTCACCCAAAGGTTCTCAGGGAGCTGGCAGGAGAGCTCACCAAGCCTCTCTCCATTATCTATCAACAATCCTGGTCAACAGGAGAGGTGCCGGATGACTGGAGAGTGGCCAATGTGACACCCATCTACAAGAAGGGCCGGAAGGAGGATCCCGGAAACTACAGGCCTGTCAGCCTGACCTCGGTACTGGGAAAGATCATGGAGAGGATCATCCTGAGTGAGCTCTCAAGGCAAGTGCAGGGCAGCCAAGGGATCAGGGCCAGCCAGCAGGGGTTTACGAAAGGGAGGCCCTGCCTGACCAACTTGATCTCTTTCTATGACCATGTGACCCGCTTTCTCGATGAGGGGAAGGCTGTGGATGTTGTCTACCTGGACTTTGGTAAGGCCTTCGACACCGTCCCCCACTGCATTCTCCTGGAGAAACTGGAGAATCATGGCATAGACAAGTGTACCCTCCGCTGGATAAAAAACTGGCTGGATGGCCGTGCCCAGCGAGTTGTGATTAATGGAGCAAAATCTGGTTGGCGGCCGGTCATCAGTGGTGTCCCTCAGGGCTCAGTTTTGGGGCCAGTCTTGTTCAATATCTTTATTGATGATCTAGACAAGGGGATTGAATACACCCTCAGAAAGTTTGCGGATGACACCAAACTAGGTGGGAGTGTTGATCTGCTTGAGGGTCGGAAGGCTTTACAGAGGGATCTAGACAGGTTGGATCAATGGGCCAAGGCCAACGTGATGAGGTTTAATAAGGCCAAGTGCCGGGTCCTGCATTTTGGTCACAACAACCCCGGGCAACGCTACAGGCTTGGGGCTGAGTGGCTCAAAAGCTGCCCGGCAGAAAAGGACCTGGGAGTGTTAGTGGACAGCCGGCTTAACATGAGCCAGCAGTGTGCCCAGGTGGCCAAGAAGGCCAATAGCATCCTGGCTTGTATCGGGAATAGCGTGGCCAGCAGGAGTAGGGAAGTCATCATGCCTCTGTACTCGGCACTGGTGAGGCCTCACCTTGAGTGCTGTGTTCAGTTTTGGGCCCCTCACTACAGGAAAGACATTGAAGTGCTGGAGCGTGTCCAGAGGAGAGCCACCAAGCTGGTGAGGGGTCTGGAGAACAAGTCCTATAAGGGGAGGCTGAGGGAACTGGGCATGTTTAGTTTGCAGAAGAGGAGGCTGAGGGGAGACCTCATTGCCCTCTACAACTACCTGAAAGGAAACTGTAGAGAGGCAGGGGTTGGCCTCTATTCCCAAGGGAATAACGACAGGACCAGAGGAAATGGTATAAAGCTGCGGCAAGGGAGATTTAGATTAGATATTAGGAAGAATGACTTTACTGAAAGAGTGGTCAGGCACTGGAACAACCTGCCCAGGGAGGTGGTGGAGTCACCATCCCTGGAGGTATTTAAGAAACGTGTAGACATGGCTCTTCAGGGCATGCTCTAGTGCCCAAGATTATTGGTTTGTGGTGGGGTGTTGTGTGTGGGGTTGTGGATGTGGAGTTTAGTTGGTGGGTGCTTTTTTGTGTTTGTTTTTTTTTTTTTTTTAATGTGGTTGGACTCGATGATCTCAAAGGTCCCTTACAACCACTAAGATTCTATGGTTCTGTGATTCTGTCTCGTCTTTTAACCTCCTGATGCATTGTTTCCTCCACTGACCAGCTGCCCTTACTCACTGGGCTCGGGTGCAAATATTGAACCACACGAGTGTCACAGAATTCCTTCCTTTGGGCTTCCCCTCCCTCCACCCTCAGGAGTGCCTGGTGGCAATTGCTCTCCTGGCTTCATACGTGGTGATCTTAGTGGGAAACACGCTAATCATTTCCCTCGTTCCTGCTGAAGGACACCCCTACAGGCCCGCATTAACTTTTCCTCCGTAACCGCTCCTGTTTGGAGATGCATCCATCACCACTGCATCCATCACGACGAAAGCCACAGGAAACTTGCTGGTGGGCAGCAAAGCCATTGCCTACCCAGGCTGCTTAACTCAGGGCTACTTCTGCTCTCTTCTGGGCTACAGTGAGTTTGCCCTTCTGGCTGTCATGTCCTATGACCGTTATGTGGCCATATGCCACCCTCATCAGTACCCCATGCTCATTCCCAGTCAGCTTTGCCTTCAGCTGCTGTTGGACCCTTGGACACTCTCACAGTAGAGAGGTTTTTTTCCTCATGTAGAGATGGAGATTCCTGTTTTCGAGCTTGTGGCCCTTGCCCCCTGTCCTGTCACTGGGCACTACTGGAAAGTGTCTGGCACCTTCATCTTGCCACCTGCCCTTTGGAAATTATCTCAGTCTGCTCTTCTCCAGGCTAAACAGCCCCAGGGCTCTCAGCCTTTCCTCAGCAGGGAGATGCTCCAGTCCCCGGATCATCTTCGTAGCCTCTGCTGGACTGTCTCCAGCAGTTCCCTGTCCTTCTTGAACTGGGGAGCCCAGAACTGGACACAGTACTCCAGGTGCAGCCTCACCAAGGCAGAGTAGAGGGGGAGGATGACCTCCCTCCACCTGCTGGCCACACTCTTCTTGATGCACCCCAGGATGCCATTGGCCTTCTTGGCCACAAGGTCCCATTGCTGGCTCATGGTCATCCTGTTGTCCACCAGGACTCCCAAGTCTCTTTCCACAGAGCTGCTCTCCAGCAGGTCAGCCCCCAACCTGTCCTGGTGCACGGGGTTATTCCTCCCCAGATGCAGCACCCTGCACTTGCCCTGGTTGAATTTCATAAGGTTTCTCTCCACCCAACTCTCCAGCCTGTCCAGGTCTCTCTGGATGGCAGCACATCCTTCCAGTGTGTCAGCCACCCCTCCCAGCTTTGTGTCATTGGCAAATGTGCTGAGGGTGCACTCTATCCCCTCATCCAGGTCACTGATGAACATATGGAACAGGACTGGACCCAGCACTGTCCCCTTGGAAAGCCGCTAGTTACAGCCCTCCAACTGGACTCCGCATTGCTGATCACAGCCCTCTGAGCTCTGCCATTCAGCCACTTCTCCATCCACCTCACTGTCCACTCCTCTAACTGCCACTTCCCAAGCTGACCTATGAGGATGTTACGGGAGACTGTGTCAAAAGCCTTGCTGAAGTCAAGGTAGACATCGTCCACTCCTCTCTCCATCATCCACCAGTCACGCCATCATCAAAGGCTACCAGATTGGTCAAGCATGATTCCCCCTTGGTGAATCCATGCTGACCACTCACGATGACCTTCTCTTCCTCCTCATGCTTAGACATAACATCCAGGATGAGCTGTTCCATCACCTTTCCAGGGATGGAGGTGAGGACGACCAGCCTGTAGTTCCCCAGTTCCTCCTTCTTGCCCTTTTTGAAGACTAGAGTGACGTTGGCCTTCCTCCAGTCCTTAGGCACCTCTCCTGTACTCCAGGACCTTTCCAAGATGACAGAGAGTGGCTTCCCAATAACATCTGCCAGCTCCCTCAGCACATGTGGGTGCATCCCATCAGGGCCCATGAATTTGTTGGTGTCAGGTTTGCCTAAATGACCTCTAACCAGATCCTCCTCCATCGAGGCAGAGTCTTCCTTACTCCAGGCTCTCCCTCCTGCCTCCAGGGTCTGGGGTTCCTGAGGACCAGCCTTAGCTGTAAAGACTCAAGCAGAGAAGGCATTCAGTAACTCCGCCTTCTCTGCATCCTCCATCTCCAGGGCACCCACCTCATTCAGCAGCAGGCCCACATTTTCCCTCGTCTTCCTTTTACTGCTGATGTACTTGAAGAAATCCTTCTTTTTGTCCTTGACATCCCTTGCCAGGTTTCATTCCAAGCAGGCCCCGGCCTTCCTCATTGCATCCCTGAGTACTCTGACAGAGCTCCTATACTTCTCCCAAGTGTCCAGTCCCTTTTTTCTCCACATTCTGTGAACTTCCTTCTTCTGTCTGAGTTTTGCAAGAAGCTCTGGATTGTGCCAGAGCACTGAAACAGGCTGCCTGGAAAAGTTGTGGAGTGTCTTTCTTGGGAGCTATTTAGAACCCGCTGGGGTGTGTTCCTGTCTAGCCTGCTCCAGGTGAACCCGCTTTGGACCAGATGATCTCCAAAGGTCCCTTCCAATCCTTACGTCCCATGATTCTGTGATACTGCGACAGGGGCAGGGATGCCGATACTGACCCGGATACACCCAGCGTGGCACACACCGGTACAGAGATGGACAAAATTCCACACAGAGATACTGCTATGGGTCAACCCCACCTGGACACCAGGTGCCCACTAAAGCCACTCTGTCCCACCCTCCTCAACTGGACAGAGGAGAAAAAACATAAAAAAAGGTCTGAGGGTCTAGATAAGGTCTCCGCAACTGCCATCATGGGCAAACCAGACTGAACTTGGGGAAAAAATTAATTTTATTACCACGTAAATAAGAGTAGGGTAAAGAGAAATAAAACCAAATCTTAACACACTTTCCCCCCATGCCTCTTGTTTTCCTGGGCTCAACTTCGCACCCGTTTTCTCTACCTCATCCGTCTGAGTGATGCAGGGTGGGCGGGGAAGGGGGGTTGGGGTCAGTTCATCACACATTGTCTCTGTCTCTCCTTCACCCTCAAGCTCTTTCCTGGCTCCAGCGTGGGCTCCTCTCCATGGGACACAGCTCTCCATGGATTTCTCCGATGTGGGTCCTTCCCACGGGCTGCAGATCTTCACAAACAGCTCCAGAGTGGGTCCCCCATGGGGTAACAAGGTCCTGCCGGCAAATCTGTTCCAGCGTAAGCTCCTCTCTCTCTCTCCGCGTGGGCCCACAGGTCTGTCACATTAAAAGGATTGTAGTTCCGATATTTGTCTCTTAGAGTTCCCAGAACTTTCGCTGATTTACTATCAGGGTCCCAGCAAAGGACTTTCACTAAGTCAGTTTCACAATTAATCGAGATCAGTCTAGCAAAAATAATACTGTAGTTTCAATATTTCTTTGTCAGTATCCCACCAAAGGACTTTCACTTAATCAGATTCAGGAATAATCGAAATTGGTTATTTTGTTGAGAGTGATAGTCGCAGATTCGAGCTTGCCGTTGGTAAACTCACTGACTACAATAGCACTTAATTAATTAGGGTTACTATTGCTAGCAAAAATAGCAAGAGTACAACAACCTGGGGTAACATTCCCCAGAGGGGGAAGGCGCAGCGCTTACCCAGCACAGCGTCCCTGCCTGGGGTGGAGGGAGAGAACGCAGACCCTCGACTGCTCCCTCGGGTATCAAGTTTCTTCTCTCCCCATTTAACAGTCATTTTCTCCATCCTTTTATCCCCCAAATTCCCAGGCTTCCCTCCCCTAGGTGATGTGTAGTATGATTTGGGTGGAAAGATGAGTGCTATAGTCATATATGTTTAGCACGATCTCTGAAATCTTCATTAGCATATACAGGGGTGTCAACTCGAATATGCATTTCACAGGTAATGAGGCAAAGGTCAATTATCGGGCACAGCAGCCTCTTGAGGAAACAAAGAGCTGCACAAAGCCTCTGTTATCTTGATATCTTTACTCCTGGCTCCCCAAGACTCCTCCGTTATTTACACACCCTGTGATGGCCAGACAAGTCTTCACCCCCCCTCGGTTGCACAAGAGAGAGCAAAGCCAGTCTTAATTGCTTCACCTCGTTATCCAAATTCCACAAGGTCCTGCCAGGAGCCTGCTCTCCTCCGGGTCCTCCATGGCCTCCACCATTAACCTCCACGGGCCGCAGGAGAATCTCTGCTCCGGCACCTGGAGCATGGGCTCCCCCTCCTTCTTCACTGACCGCGGTGCCTGCAGGGTTGTTTCTCTCCCATGTTCTCACTCCTCTCTCCGGCTGCGGCTGCACAGCAGGATTTTTTTCCCCATTCCTAAATATCTCACCCCAGAGGGGCTTCCACCGTCGCTGACGGGCTCAGCTTTGACCAGTGGTGTGTCCGTCTTGAAGCCAACTGGCAATGGGCCTTTTGGACCCGGGGGCACCTTCTGGTGTCTTTTCTTGGAACGGGTTGCCCAGAGAGGTGGTGGAGGCCCCATCCCTGGAGGTGTTCAAGGCCAGGCTTGAAGACACTCTGAGCAACCTGATCGAGTTGAAGATGTCCCTGCTTACTGCAGAGGGGGTTGGACTAGATGGCCTTTAGAGGTCCCTTCCAACCCAACGCATTCTGTGACTCTGTGATTCTCAGAAGTCCCCTGTACTAAAACCTTGCCACGCAAATCCAACAGACCCTTCAGCTCTTTCTGGCGGCAGGTTGTGCCCACATGGTGCTCACGCTTCCACCTAATGGTGACTGGTGCCAGCAGACGCGAGGCCTCAGCATGAGCTGTGCTAGATGAAATCGCAACCGGAGCTGAAAGAACGGTCACCCGCCAGTCAGGGAATGACCCACGGAGTTTGTGGGTGCCTTGCCCCTGTCCTGACTGCGACAGTGGGATTCGGGGCTTCTCTTCACCTCTCCCGGTTGCAATTTCTGCGATTTGGGTGTTCGCGGCCTCCCAGTGCTGGCCAAGAACCTTCAGTTCTGGAGATGCCCTGCCCCTCTCCTGAACCTGATCTGTGAGGCTTAGGGGTTGACCCATGGATTTGAGGGTTTCCCTTTCTCTGTTCTGGCCCTGATCCATGGTATTTTGGAGGTGGCCGGCCCCTGTATTGGCTGTGATCCATGGGGTGGGGAGTTCCCTGCCCCTTACCTGGCTGTGACAAGGTGTGGGGTTCTCTACCCCTGCCTTGGCTGCTACCAGTGGGGTTTAGGGGATCCCTGCCCCTGTTCTGGCCCTGATCTGAAGTGTTTTGGGGATCCCTGCCCTGTCCAGGCCCTAAACCTTGAGCTTCGGAGTTTCCTGGCCCCCTCTCTTCCATGACCACCATGGCTTGGAAGGGGGGTTGGGGTGCCATTATTTTGGCCGGTGCATGACCCACGGGGTTTGGGGGTGTTCTGTGCCCATCCCGGCCCTGACCCACGGCGTTTGGGGTGCCCCGTCCCTGGCCGGTGTGTGACCCATGGCATTTGGGGGTGTCCTGTGCCCATCCCGACCCTGACCCACAGGTTTGCGGTGCCCTTGTTGTGGCCGGTGCGTGACCCACGGGGTTTGGGGGTGTCCTGTGCCCATCCCGGCCCTGATCCACGGCGTTTGGGGTGCCCTTATTGTGGCCGGTGCGTGACTGTGGAATAATTACTAAATTGGCCAAGAATACAAAAATAAAGCATTGTTCACACATTAAGGAAAGTCATAAATTCAAGAGGCTTCTGAGGTAGAATACAGCCGCAGCTAGCACACGAAGAATGCAACATCTGCGATTCCCTGTACAAGGTTGTTTGCGAAACTACACGAGGGATGTAACGGAACACGCTTGTTCCGTGGCCTTCCCTTGTGACGAATAGCAGATATGGGGACGAGATGGTACTACGGAACTGATAAGCGGCCTACACGCTACCCGAGCCAACATTTCGTCAAATGTTGATGAAATGCTGTCCTTTGTGCGAACTTTGCTCACCACAATGTACCAAAACACACCTCCATCCCGGAGGCTATCCGCCCCCGAGGTGTGAACACTCCTCCTTGAGTACATTAATCATAATAAAAGTACGTATGACTAAAGTCACTCAAACTCCACTTTGAAGATAAAAAAATAGTATAAAAATAGACTAAGAGAGAGGGGATGTCAGGGAAGACACCATCGCGAAGAATTCCACTGCTGATTTCCGGGATCAGTCGACGGGCTGAGCCTTTCTTCCCCTGCATAGGGACGCCTTTGGGTAAGACTTCGATTACACCGAGCGCTTTCTCGGGGACTTAGAAATTTCTCTAGAGAATCTCTACCCTACATTTATAGCCAGGCTGTATCGTTTATAACCTTGCCGCGTGTTTTGTATACTCTCATTTGCACGTGCTTTGCAGACAGTGTATTTATCACCAGCAATCCTAAAGAACCTGTATATCTGTTGTTTAAATAAACTGCACTGTTTAAGTAGCTAGTCGTTTCGCTTTCTCACTGAACGCGACCAAAACTTGAGAGAGGCCGTGCTAGTTCAGGAGCACGACTAGACTGAAGGTGCAGCCCACTATTAGCGTATCCAAATCGTAATAGTTTAATACATATTAAACATGATTGGACTGATAGTGCTGAATTGGGCATCGCTCAGAATTTAAACCTAGACGCACCTGGTCCCCCACCTCGGTGAGGAGTGTTAGAACGCAAGGGGGTTTATCTTCTGCCAAAACCGCTTGGCCCCGTTTCACGCAACAGTGACCCACGGGGTTTGGGGGTGTCCTGTGCCCATCCCGACCCTGACCCACAGGTTTGGCCGGTGCGTGACCCACAGGGTTTGGGGGTGCCCCGTGCCCATCCCGGCCCTGACCCCCAGGGTTTGGGGTGCCCCGTCCCTGGCCGGTGTGTGACCCACGGGGTTTGGGGGTGTCCTGGGCCCATCCCGACCCTGACCCACAGGGTTTGGGTTGCCCTTATTTTGGCTGGTGCGTGACCCACACGGTTTGGGGGTGTCCTGTGCCCATCCCGACCCATGGGGTTTGGGGTGCCTTTATTGTGGCCGGTGCGTGACCCATGGGGTTTGGGGGTGTCCCGTGCCCATCTCAGCCCTGACCCACGGCATTTGGGGTGCCGTTATTTCAGCCGGTGCGTGACCCATGGAGTTTGGGGGTGTCCTGTGCCCATCCCGGCGCTGACCCACAGCGTTTGGGGGTACCCTGCCCCCTTCCTGATGCTCAACCGCAGGGTCCGGGGGCTTCTTTTTTTGGTGCCTGAATGGCCTCTTTGGGGTGGGGGCAGGACGAAACCTCAATTTCTGTTAAGTTCAAACCAAAAAAAATATAAATCCAAAACGAATTTTACTCCTCGTCATTCGCCTGTTTCACTACCCACAGCCTGTCACCCGCCCCACCCCCCGGCACGATTTTTACCAATAGAGCAGAGATCTGTGCCTTGTTTGGCATAATTTGATTCAAAAAAAGAAAAAAACAAAAAGGAATAAAAAAGAAGAAAACCTATCACTGTGGAGCGGAGAGCTGCGCTTCTTTGGGGCTTTTCTTGGGCCTGCGCCCATGCTCAGTCGTAATTAGGGCTCTGCAGTTTAAGGGGGGGGGGTTAACACCTCGCTGCCCGCTGCCGAACAGGAATGTTACTCATTTTCAAAGAGCAAAACCCAGCGGGGTTTTTTTTGGTTGTTTTTTTATTTTTTATTTTTTAATGTGGGAGCCGCCCCCCGCCCCCTTCCTCCATGTTGGGCTGCAAATCGCCACCCCCAGCCTGGACGGGTTCCCAGTGTCAGAGGGATTTCGCCCCAAAATACGTGTTGTCGTCAAAAATACACATTTCTCGGGGGGTGGGGGGTGGGGGCCGCTGCTCCTTTTCTCCCTCTCCCCACCCTCCCCGGGGGCCTGACGAAACCCTAAATCCTCCCCAAACTCCATCTCCTCCAAGTGTCCACTTTGGGTGTCCCCCCGCTCCGGCCCCGGCCCTTTTATTGCCCCCCGCCATGACACTTTGGGTGCCCCTCCATGAGCCTCCATCACCCCTTTGAGCCACCCAGGTGGCCCCTGTCTCTCTCTTGGGTGTCCCCCTGTCCCTTTAGTGTCCGCCCGCCCCCCCCCCAAAGCTGTGTCCCTTCGGGTACCCCCAGCCCCCTTTGGGGTCCCTCTTTGGGGATGTCCTTTTGGGGACACCTGGAGCCTTCCCTCCACTCCACCCCTGCCCTGGGGTCCCTCACCCCCTTGCCACGGGGACGCTGCCTCTGTCTGTGCCCCCCCCCCAAGTCCCCCTAGTCCTCCTTAAGGGCCCCCAGCCAGCGCTGGCCCCATGCCCGGGGCCCTGACGGGCATCCCCAGCTGCCACCGCCATGGCGGAGACGTGAGTGTCGGCTGGGGGGGGGGGGGTGGTGGTCCCTGGCACCCCGCTCCCAGCAGTGGGCACCCCCCCCGAACCCCACGTTTCCCCCCATCCCTCAGGGTGCCACCAGTGGAAGCCTATGAAGCCGCCATGGTGCTGAGCGGGGTGGGGGACGCACTGGGCTACCGGGGGGGCCGCTGGGAGTACTGCACCTCCGGGCCCCACATCCACGCCGAGCTGGCCCAGCTCGGGGGGCTGGACGCTATCACCCTCGAGCCCCCCGAGTGGCCTGTCAGCGACGACACCGTCCTCCACCTCGCCACCGCCGAGGGCCTGGCCACAGGTCCGGGGTTGGGGGGTTGGGGGGGGGGGGAGGCAGCGGTCTCCATTGCACCCCCACCCCCTGCCCAGGCACAGGGGAGGGTCCCCAGGGGGAGGGTGCCCCACGGCGGGGGGGGACATGTTGGGTGTCCCCTTTGTACCCCTGGGCTGGATGGGGGGGGGGTCTCTGCAGGGTGGGGGGGTGTCCGTTACACCCCTGAAATGCCCGGGGGGTCCTGGGAGGGTTTGGGGTTCCCCATTGTACCCCAGACCAAACTGGAGGGTACTGGGAGGGGGTTTTGGGGGTCCCCGACCAGCCCTGGAGGGGGTTGGGAGCATCCTAATTCCCCCCCACACACACTTTTTAGACATTCCCCATTTCCCCAAAAAATAAACTGTGGGCCCCTTTTCGGGGGGGGGGGTGTCCTATTTTTCCCCACATTTTGTGGGAATTTGTGTTCCCTTTCCTCCCATATTGGGTGCTGGCGGCAGTGGCGGGGGGGAGAGGGGGGACACCATTTCTCCCTCCCAATCTGGGGGGTCCGTGTGTGTGTGTGTGTGTGGTGGGGGTGGGGTGGAATTACCCCTTTCCCACCCAATTTGGGGTGCTTGGGAAGATGCCCCATTTCTCCTGAGCTTTGTGGGGGGGGTTGCGGATGTTGTTCCCCTTCCTCTCCCGTTTCGGGGAGCCGTGGGTGGGGTGGTGTCCCCTTTTCCCTACACTTTTGGGGGTCCATGGGGGGGGATGTCCCCTCCTCCCCCCCCAGTTTTGGGTTCTCCATGGGGCGGTTTTCTCATTCCCCACCAGCTGGTTCCTCCTCCTCCCCCTCCTCCTCAGCTTTTGGGGGGTGGCGTTACCTCTCCCCTCCAGTTTTGGGTGGCCAATGGAGGGGGGGTCCTCACTGACAAACACCCCCCCCCCCCCGCCACCCCCAGGCCTGGAGGGGGAACCTCTGCTGCAGGAGCTGGCTCACCGCTACGTGGCCGCCATGGGGGACATGGAGGGGCGCAAGCCGGGGCCCACCAGCATCCTGGGTGAGTCGGGGGAGGGCAGCTGGTGCAGGGGGACAGGGGGTGACAAGATGTGTGTGGGGGGGGTCTCACCCCCCCGCCCTCCCCAGGCACCTCCCAGCTGCGGCCAGGGGAGCCCGAGGGCTATCGCATCCCCTTCAACCCCACCGGTACCGGCTGCGGGGCCGCCATGCGCAGCCTGGCCATCGGCCTCAGGTGGGGACGGGGACACGGGGACACGGAGGGACAGGGGGATGGAGGGGGACAGGGTGGGGATGGGGACACAGGGACATGGGGACACGGAGGGACAGGGGGATGGAGGGGGACAGGGTGGGGATGGGGACACAGGGACACGGGGACATGGAGGGACAGGGGGATAGAAGGGGACAGGACGGGGACGGGGACGTGGGAACATGGGGGTACAGGGACATGGGGACACAGGGGGATGGAGGGGGACAGGGTGGGGACATGGCGGGGGATAGGGACACAAGACTTCAAACCTGGTGGAGCTGGGGACATGAGAGGGATGGGGACACATGGCGGGGATGGGGACATGGTGGGGATGGGGACAGGGAGGGGACAGGGCTGGGGACAGGGAGGGGACCGGCTGGGGACCCTGCAGGTACCCCCGCGCTGCGGAGCTGCCGACGCTGATCTGCGTGAGCATCGAGAGCGGGCGCATGACCCATCACCACCCCACCGGTGGGTGCCAGGCTGGGGGGACAGGGCTGCAGGGGACACTGGCACCCACCTGACCCATCCACGTCCCCGCAGGCTACCTGGGGGCGCTGGCCGTGGCCCTCTTCGGGGCACTGGGGGCGCGAGGGGAGCCCCCGCAGCGCTGGGGGGCCGAGCTGCTGCGCGTTCTGCCCCTGGCCTGGGACTACGTGGAGGGCACCGGGGTGGCCGTTGGGGACAACGCCGCCGCCTGGCCCTTCTTTGGGGATGCCTGGCACCGGTGAGGCTCCGGGGGGCGGAAGGGGTGTCACTGGGAGCACTGGGAGGGGGCGGTGAGGATACTGGGAGGGGCTCGGGGGGTCACTGGTGCCTCTCTCTCCCAGTCCTGGTGGCATGCCATACTGGTGTCACTGCTCTGTGCCCCCACATCCCCCGCGTCCCCTGCCCCACCATCCCTGGTGTCACCCTGGTGCCCAGTTTGCCCGCACGGTCACCAGTGCCCATCCTGTCCCTGCTGCCCCCGGTGTCCCCAGGTCACCAGTGTCCCCACCAGTGCCGCCGTCCTCAGCTGTGGGAAAGTGGCCCGGGGCCACCCCACTTCCCTTCCCCCAGACCTCAGTGTCCCTGATGTCCCTTGGTGTCCCTGGTGGTGTCCCTGCTGCAGCCGCTGCCATGGTGCCCCCAGGTGTCCCACTTGTCCCTAGTGTCCCCACAGGTACCTGGTATGACAGGGGCTGCTGGAGACCCCCAGCCCCGTGCCCCCCGGTGTCACCGGTCACCCCGTTGTCACTGGTGACACCAATGACCCCAATGTCCCAAGTGACACCAGTGTCCCCCGTGACTCTGGTGGTGCACATGTCTCCAGTGTGACCCCGGTGTCCCTACTGACCCCGATATCCCCGGTGTCCCCACGTTCTCAGCGTCCCCAGTCTTCCCAGTGACACCAGTGTCCCCGTGTCCTTGCAGGTACCTGGAATCCCGGGGACTCCTGGAGGGCGGTGGCCCACTGAAGGTGCCACTGCTCCAGTCCCCGGCTGAGCGGGATGCAGCGTACCTGGGCTGGGCGCTGGAAGGGTGGCCGGGCCGCAGCGGCCACGACGCACCCATGGTGGCCCTGGAGGCCCTGCTGGCAGCTGGCGGCTCCTGGGAAGACCTGTGTGCCAGGGGGGTGCTGCACGGCGGGGACAGTGACTCCACGGGGACCATTGCTGCCGGGTGCTGGGGGCTGCTGGGGGGGCTGGCGCCCATCCCCCCCGGGCTGCACCGCGGCCTCGAGTACCGCGGGCGGCTGCGCGATGCTGCCCACCGCCTCCACGCGCTGGCCTGGGGGACACGCTGAGGGTCCCCTGCAGTCCCCCTGCTGGGAAAGCCCCCAGGGTGCAGTGGGGACCTTCAGGGGGTCCTGGAGGGGCTCGAGAAGGGTCTTGGGGGGGGTCAGCTGGGACCTTCATGGGATGCTGGGGGGCTCAGGAGGGTCCATGAGGGTCAGCAGGAGACCCCAGAACCTCCCCGAGGAGCCCCAGTCACCCTCCCCCCAGTAAAAATGTGACCCCTCCGAGTCACTCTGTGTCCAGGTTTGTGCCCTGGGTGGGAGCCCCCCCTCAAAGCCAAGTCTGCTCCAGGCCAAGTTCTGGCCCCCCCAGAAGGCTCCTGGCAATTGAACACCTCGGGGGGCCTTTTCCTGGACTCTCTCCCAGTAAGTCCAGCTCTCGTGTACTGGTGGGGCAGGACTGATGGCACCTGGCTGAAGGACACACAGGGTGGTGGGTCGCAGGGTGGTGGGTTGCAGTGTGATGGGTCCCAGGGTGGTGGGTCCCAGGGTGATGGGTCGCAGGGTGGTGGGTCCCAGGGTGGTGGGTTGCAGTGTGATGGGTCCCAGGGTGATGGGTCCCAGGGTGGTGGGTTGCAGTGTGATGGGTCCCAGGGTGATGGGTTGCAGGGTGGTGGGTTGCAGTGTGATGGGTCCCAGGGTGGTGGGTCCCAGTGTGACGGGTCGGAGGGTGGTGTCTCCCAGTGTGGTGGGTCCCAGGGTGATGGGTCAGAGGGTGGTGTCTCCCAGGGTGGTGGGTCCCAGTGTGATGGGTCTCAGGGTGGTGGGTTGCAGGGTGGTGGTCCCAGTGTGACAGGTCCCAGGGTGGTGGGTTGCAGGGTGGTGGGTCCCAGTGTGGTGGAACCCAGTGTGACGGGTGCCAGGGTGATGGGCACCCTGGATGATGGGTCCCAGGGTGATGGGTCCCAGGGGGAGATGGGCACCCAGGGTTATGCCACGCAGGGCCATTTCACCTATGGTGACGTGCCACAGGGCGATGGGCCCCAGGGTGATGGCACCCAGGGAACAGGCCCCAGGTTGATGGCCCACATTGTGCCCAAGTGCTTCTACCACAGCCTTCGTTGATAAAAATGATCCTTGATCCCAAAATTACCCAGGAAACACCAGGATTATGATCAAAAAGTGCTTTATTTGAAGCCCTGTCTCTACTCTGGTGGAAAGAAAGAAGAAATTAAAAGGAAAACTATTTGGTTTTATTCTCCTTCAAACCTTTGTGGACTTCTGAGTTCTGGGAAAGTTCTTCCCATGGTGGCTGAAAGCCTTGGGTTGGATCGCAGCGTGGTCCCACCTGGAGAGCATCTGCCGAGACCCAACCTCATGAGTTTGGAGGGGCAAAAAAAAAAATGCAGCGGAGGGTGAAAAAGGCCAACCTTGCCCATTTCTTGTCTTGGGACACATCGTTTGGTCAAGGGCATTGTGGGAATTTTGGGGAAGAGCTGGAAGGGGAAACTTGGATCCTGCTGCAGGACATCTCCAGTCTTACCTCTCTTTGTTTGGACAGTGGCATGATGGGAAATGGGGAATCCTTCAGCGTGGTGGGTTACTGAAGGGCACCTCTGTCACCGGGTCTTCTTCTCACTTGGGGTCACCCCGTCATGGGGGGCATCTGTTGGGGTTTGTCCCGATTTTAGGGCCAGAACCCAAAGGTTAGGACAGGATGGATGGACGGGCGGATGGAGGGAAGAGAATGTACGTTGACCATACCACGCATAGAAGACGACCTTCCCTGTCCCCTCCACACCATCTCCATGAGCTCCCACCACCCCCACAGCCATGTGATGGAGCAACCAGACCGCCGCCTCCTGGAGGGCCTCCGGGAGGGGTTCCCTACCTGGTGGCAATGCCACCGCTTCTGTCACAGACACCCCCCCCACCAGGGGACAAATTAAGTCCACCATCCCTCCCCCACCATGTCCCCTTTGTCTCCCCGTGGTTTTCTTGCCTCCTTCCTCTTGCGCGAGCGTTTCCTGCCTGGGGCTGGGGGGAGGGGAAGAGGCACCTAACGGTCACGGCCACTGGCGGTGACAAGGACACCAAGGATCCACCAGCCCCACCAGAGGCTCCAGGAAGGAACATCTGAGCCCCCAAGGTACAGGAGGGAAGGCTGGTGGGGTGAGAGGTCCTGGAGGGGCTCCTGAAAAATATGGGGGGCAACGACTAGAAGGTCTCGAAGGTGATGGGGAGGTCTGGTGGGGGGCAACTGGAAGACCTGGGTGGATGACTACGACGTCTAGGGGGGGTGGAAAGTGGGAGGTTTGATGGGGGCAAATGCGCAGTGTGGTGGCCCACTGGGCAATCTGGGGGGCAACTGGGAGATGCGAAGATAGAGGGAAAGAGCCCAGCGGGGTAAAGGAAGAAGAGGAGGAGACTTCAGAGAGCGGGGAGAAGGAAGGAGGGGTGGTGGGATGGAGAAGAAAGGGAGGGGCCCTGGGGAGGGGTGAGATGGGAGATGGGTTGGAGGGATGGAGGGAGGGACGGAGGAGAGGAGGAGAGATGAAGGGAGGGAGGAAAGGATGGAGAGGAGGAGGAAGGGTGGGATGGATGGAGGGATGGAGGTGTGGAGGGAGGGATGGATGAAGGAATGGGTGGAGGGGTGGGAAGAAGGAGGAAGGGATGGATGGATGGAGGAAAGGTGGGATGGAGGAAGGGATGGCGGGGTGGAGAGAGGGATCAGTGGATGGATGGAAGGATGGATGGATGGAGGGCTGGATGGAGAGACACCTGCATTTTCTCGGGAGGATTCTGTGTTCCCCCTCTTCCCACAGCCCCTCTCCACCACCGCCATCATGTCCTTGTGTCCTGCCAACACCTCATCCCCCCCCAACGCCACCACTGCCCCCGTCCCCGGTGCAGCGCTGGGGCTGACCCTGCTGTCGGTGGCAGTGGTGGTGGGGCTGCCGGGCAATGCCATAGTCCTCTGGGGCTGTGCCGTCACCCGCCGGCGCAGCGTCCCCGTCCTCCTCATCTTCCACTTGGCCTTGGCCGACATGGTCACCCTCCTCACCGGTCCCGTCTACATCCGGGCCTTGAGTGCTGGCCAATGGAACATGGGCTTGGCCGTCTGCCGTGGGTGCAACTACCTCTGCGCCGCTGCCATGTACGTCAGCATCTTCCTCATTGCTCTTCTGGCTCTCCATCGGTGCTTGGCGGTCTCCAGGCCAGCGACGACGGTGGTGACGGCAGGTGATCGTGCCGGACAGTTGGCTCATGGAGCGGCAGCGGTGACTTGGTCGGCGGCTTTGGTGTTGGCCATCCCATCCATCATCTTCTGGCAGGTGAAGGACGGGCACTGCAAGCGGGTGCACAGCACGAAGGCTTGGTTGGTGGTCCAAAATCTTCTGGAGACCATCTTGGGTTGGGCCCTGCCGTTGACCACCATAGCCACCGGCTACGGGTTACTGGTCTGCCGGTTACACCAGACCCACTTGGCCCGGCGTGGTCACACCTTCCGCCTGGTGGTCGCCGTGGTGGTGGCCTTCGCTGTCGCGTGGGGACCTTACCACGTGGCCAGCTTGTTGGAAGTGGCAGCAGTCCTCCAAGGGGATGGGGGGATCTTGGAAGTGGCTGCCAAAGCCACCCGGCCACCAGCCACTGCCTTGGCCTTCCTCAGCAGCGCCATGAACCCCCTCCTCTATGCCTGCGCCGGGCGGAGGCTGCGCCGCAGCGCTGTGGGGTCTCTTCTGCCGCGGCTCCTGGAGATCTCGGCCATCGCTGGCAGCTCCCGAGGGACCGTGGCCAAGGGGACCACGCAGGGGGAGAGGGGCTGGAGGGGAAGGGAGCGGGGGGGGACAACAGGGGGGAAGGAGGGGACAATGTTGGAGGAGCAAGGGGGGCAGGGGGAGGGGGGCCCCTAAAACGAACCCCTCCCGCTGTTCATGCGTCCTCTTCTCCACCTCTCCATCCCTCCCACTCCCCGTCCACCTCCATCCCTCCCTCCCTCTGTCCCTCCATCCATCCCTCCATCCCTCTCTCCATCCATCCATTTCTCCATCCCCCCCTCTCTCCATCCCCCCACTATGTCCCCTTGGTGGCCCCACCCGCTCTGTCACCCCTTGCCGAGGGCTGGAGGAGAAACACGACACCTTGAGACCCCCCCGGGGTTTCCCCCGGACAGTGATGTCACCTGTGTCCCTCTGTCCAGGTCGGGACCCCCGTGGGGCACAGGGTGGGGAGGGACAGTGGGGGGCTGGGGGGGCCCAGGGGCCCGGTTCTGGGGAGATACTGGGGGGGTCTCAGGTGGGGCTGGGGGCAGCAGGAGTGTCCCCAGGGGTGTCACCAGGGGGGCACCTCCCAGGAGGTCAGGGTATCCCTGTGGCACCTGGGGGGTGTCACCAGGGGGTACCCACCGGGTCCTGGGGGTGCCACCAGGGTGTCTCCAGGGTGTCGTTGGGGCGGGACAGTGGGACCCACTGGGGCAGGGGGGGCGGGTACGCCACACCGTGTGACGTCACGGGTGATGGGGGAGGGATGCCTGGCCAGGAACCCTCAGGCGTGACGTCATCAGTGACTGCGACGCCCACCCCCATCTGCGCCCCATAACCTCTCACAGACCCCATAACCTCTCACAGACCCCATAGCGCCCCATAACTGCTCACAGACCCCATAACCTCTCACAGACCCCATAGTGCCCCATAGCTTCTCACAAACCCCATAGCGCCCCATAACTGCTTACAGACCCCATAACTTCTCACAGTCCCCATAGTGCCCCATAACCTCTCACGAACCCCACAGCGCCCCATAACTGCTCACAGACCCCATAACTTCTCACAGACCCCATAGCACCCCATAACTGCTCACAGACCCCATAGTGCCCTATAACCTCTCACAGACCCCATTGTGCCCCATAACTGCTCACAGACCCCATAGTGCCCCATAACGTCTCACAAACCCCACAGCGCCCCATAACTGCTCAGAGACCTACCTCTCACAGCCCCCATAGCACCCCATAACTGCTCACAGACCCCATAACCTCACAGACCCCACAACCTCTCACAAACCCCATAGCGCCCCATAACTGCTCACAGACCCCATAACTTCTCACAGACCTCATAGCGCCCCATAACTGCTCACAGTCCCCATAACTGTTCACAGACCCCACAGCACCCCATAACTTCTCACAAAGCCCACAGGGCCCCCTATTGCCCCCCATCGCTGACTCCTCCTGCCCCATAGTCCCCCACACCCCACAGAGCCATTTCCCCGCAATCACGTGTCCCCGGCCAGGGGCCCGTGGCCGAGGGGCCGGCGGGGCAGCCCCACCTAATCACTGACCCACACCCTGCTCACCCTCTGCCGCCGGCCCCGGCTGCCCCACAGTGGCGCTGCCATGGGGCCACGTTGGGCTCTGGGGCTCCTTGTCCTCCTCCTCCTGCCGCTGCTGGGGGGCAGTGCCCAGGACCCCCAGTAGGGACTATGGGGCAGCTATGCGGCTGGGGTGGTGTGCGGGGCTGGAGGGACTACGGGAGGTTCTGGGGCCGCTATGGGGTTGGAAGGGTGGACTATGGGGCTGGGTGTGACTACGAAGAGCTTATAGGATTGGGGGGGAATGTGGGGAGCTACGGGGCTGGGGAGGTAGGCTATGGGGCTGGGTTCAACCACGGAGCAGTTATGGGGCTGGTTGTGACCACGGAGCACCTACGGGGCTGGGAGCCTGTTAAGGTCCTATGGGGTGTGTGAGGGGCTATGGGGCAGCCGTTGGGGGGCCACCAAGGCATGTGTGGGGTAACTGTGGGGCAGCGGGGTCTCTGGGACACCCGGAGGGAGGGGGCGGAGGGGTCTATGGGGCAGCTGTGGGTCAGCCCGTGTGGGCTGGTGCTGGTGGCCCCGCGACTGGTGGCCCTGGGGACCCCCGTGGGGCTGCTGGTGGTGGCCGTGGGGCTGGTGACGGGGCCGGTGACAGCCTGGCCCAGGGAGGGTGACCGCGGGGGGACGCCCTGCGCCCCCCCAGCCCCCTTCCACCTCGGGACCCACAACGGCTTCAGCCAGCTCCTCCGCATTCAGGTGGGGCCACTTGGGGGGCAGAGGGAGAGGGGCAGGCAGCGGCACGGCTGCGGGGGGCAGGGGGACACTGTGGGGGGATGGGGACGTCCCCGTGGGGCAGGGGGACATGGTAGGGGGCCCTATGGGGCAGGGGGACATGCGTGCCCCCACGAGACCCCCCCCGCGCCCGCAGGCGACGCCGGAGCAGGCCGGACGCTGTGGGGCGCTGTGGGGCCGCTGCTGCTGCTGGAGGCCCGGAGCCCCCCCCATCCCCCAGCGGGTGCATGTGGGGCTGGGGGCAGACGGGTGAGACCCTGCCCCCGGCACCCCACATCCCCCCAAAATACACCCAAATCCCCCCAAATCGCCCTCAAATTACCCCAAATCCCACGACCCGCCCCCCGAATCACCCCCAAATTACCCCAAATCTGCCAAAATCACCCCAAATTACCCCCAAACCCAACAAATTACCCCCAAATCCCCCCCAATTACCCCAAATACGCCCAAAATCACAAGAAAATCACCCCAAATAACCCCAAATACCCCCAAAAAACCCAAATCACCCCAAATACACCAATATCACCCCAAAATTGCCCCAAAATTACCCCAAATACACCAAAATCCCACCAAAACCACCCAAAATCACCAAATTACCTCAAATGCCCCCCAAATTGCCAGAAATACCCACAAATCACCCCAAAATTACCCCAAATCACCCCCTAAGAACCCCCAAATTACCCCAAAGCCCACAAATCTCCCCAAATACACCAAAATCCCCACAAAATCACCCCGAATTACCCAAATTCCTCTCAAATTGCCCCAAATCACCCCAAATCTCCCAAATCCACTTGAAAGCACCAAAAAGCCATAAAATTCTCCCAAATCTGCCAAATTCACCCAAATCGCCCCAAACCCACCCAAACTCCCCCAAATCCCAGAAATTCTCCCCAAACCTCCCCAAATTCACCCAAAATTGCCCCAAAATCACCCAAAGTCATCCCCAATCACCAAAATCACACAATTTTCTCACAAATCCCAGAAATTGCTCAGAAATGCCCCAAAATTCACCCCAAATCCCACAAATTCTGCCTAATTCAACCTGAATCACCCCAAAAGTGCCTCAAATCCCCTCCGAATCACCAAAATCATGCCAAATTCACTCCAAATCTCCCCCAAAATCACCAAAAATGGCACAAAACTTGCCCAAATCACTCCAAATTCTCCCAAATCACTCCAAATTCTCCCAAATCGCCCCAAAATCGCCCCAAACGCACCCAAACTCACCCAAATCCCAGAAATTCTCCCCAAACCTCCCCAAATTAGCCCCAATTCAGATGAAATTGCAAAAAACTGCCCCAAATCTCTCCAAATTCACCCCAAGTCCCCCTGAAATCGCCCTGAATTCACCCCTGCCCCACAGATCCCTGTGGGTGTCCCTGCCCCACGGATCCCTATACGCGTCCCTGCCCCACGGATCCCGTCCCTCCCCAGTGCAGTTCTGCGTCTTCTCCCTGGACCCCAACCTGCACCCAAACCCCAAACCCATCCTGGTCACCATCACGGTGCGGGGCCCTGTGGGGCTGGGGCAGCTCTATGGGGCGGCCCTATGGGTCTGAGGGGGGTCTCCTCTGGGGTGGGGTAGGGATGGTCCTAAAACTAAATGGACACTTACCTTCAACTTGCACTCAAAAAGGTGGATTTTGAGGTCTGGGACACAAAGGGGATGAGTAACACGAATGAGTTAATAAAAATGGAAATCAAGGACTTGTGAGGTCCCGCTCAGCTGACAGGCCAGGAAGAGGCCCATGGGTTGTGTAGGAGCTGGTGAAGTCACTGCTGCCCGCGTACCTGGTAGGGCAGGAGCAGGAACATGGGGGGTGTCACGGGTGCCTGAGTAGATGATGCCACTAAAATAGTATTTGGACCCCACCCCAATATGGGGTTTTTGGAAGAACCATCGTCAGCAGAAGCCCAGACACAGCACACACACGCGGGTGACAGCGGGACTCCTGAGCACGCAGCAGCAGCAGCAGGAGGGTGCGAGGTCACGGTCACCGTAACCCCTGCGCACACAGGGGTGGCAGCAGGAGGGATGGGAGCTCCTTCTTCAGGTTCTTCTGCTCCTCCTTGACGTGCTCCTCCCCCACCTCCAGGAACTCCAGCTCCTGCTGCAGCTTCTCCTGCCACAGCTGGAGGTCGGGGGAGGTCCTGCCTGCCCCCACCATCTGCCTGCACCCCCTCCTGCCCGCCGCCCGCCTGCCTGGACCCTCTCCTGCCTGCACCCCCCGTGCCCACACCCACCTTGTGGCAGGTGTCAAGGTCCTCCAGGTCCTCGGGTTCGGGCACCAGGAAGGACAGAGCCGGGGGAGGGCGTGGGGCGGCAGCTCCTCCTGGGGGGGCGTGGGGGGGCTGCACCCAGGGGTGGCGGCACCCGGGGGGAGGGTGGTGGTGGTGAAACCCAGATGAGAGAGGACACCTGGGCAAGGGGGGGCACCCGGACATTGCGGGGGGACAGTACCCATGGGTTGGGGAGGGCACCCAGAGGTGGGGAGGGGGGGTGCCCAGAGTATGGGGGGGTGTCACCCTTGGGCGACACCCAGATACGAGGGGGGGACCCAGATTAGGCAGTGTGTGTCCCCATGGGGTGGGGAGCCAGAGGTGTGGGGAGTGTCACTCATGGGGGCACCCAGAGACTGGGGGGGGAGGGAACATCACCCATGGAGGGGGGGAGCAGAGGTGGGAAGGGCACCCAGAGACTGGGGGGCCCCATGGGGAGGAGTCGCCCAGAGACTGGGGGGGCTGTCACCCATGGGGGGGCACCCAGAAACTGGAGGGGGACGCCAGAGATGGGGAGGGGGTACCCAGAGACTGGGGGGGGCACACAGAGATGGGGTGGAGGCACCCAGATATTCGGGGGGGCGCAGCCAGAAAGTGGGGGGGCACCCTCGGATGGGGGGGAGACCCAGAACCGTGGCGGGACCCGGAAGCGGGTGCGGGATCACGCGGACATGGCGGGGGGGGACCGAGCGATGAGCGCGACCCGGTAGCGGGGGCCGCCCACGGGCGGGTGGGGGCCGGGGGGTCCCGGGAGAGTCTCAGCGGTGTCCCGTCCCCCCCCCAGGGTGTCCCCAGGGTGTCCCCGGGCCAACCGACCTGCGCGACCTCCCGCGGCGACCCCAGCTCCGCCATGCTGCCGCGCGCCACAGGGCAACGCCCACCGCGGCCGGAAACCGCGCCCACTTCCGGCGCAGGGGATGATGGGAGATGGAGTACGGCCCAGTGCGGACCAGTCATCCCAGTACGGGCCAGTGATCCCAGTATGGACCAGCATAGAGCGATCCCAGAGCGGTCCCAGTGCTCCCAGTACGACCCCCTGACTCCCCGCAGTGCTCCCCGTCCTCCCAGTTCGACACCCTGACTCCTCCAGTGCTCCCAGTGCTGTCCCAGTGCTCCCAGTATGACCCCCTGACTCCCCCCAGTGCTCCCAGTGCTGTCCCAGTGCTCCCAGTATGAGTCGTTGACTCCCCTCAGCGCTCCCAGTATGACTCCCTCACTCCCCCCAGTGCTCCCAGGTCAACCCCCTTACTCCCCCCCGTGCTCACAGTGTTGTCCCAGTGCTCCCAGTATAACACCCTCGCTCCCCCCAGTGCTCCCAGGGTGCTCCCAGTGCTCCCAGTATGACCCCCACTACTCAACCCAGTACTCCCAGTGCGGTCCCAGTGCTCCCAGTATGACTCCCTGGTTCCCTCCAGAGCTCCCAGTTCGGTCCCAGTGCTCCCAGTATGACTTCCTGACTCCCCCCAGTATTTCCAGTGCTTTCCCAGTGCTCCCAGTATGACCCCCGGGGATCCCCCCAGTTTTCCCAGTGTGGTTCCAGTGCTCCCAGTATGACTCGCTGACTCCACCCAGTGCCACCAGTTCAGTCCCAGTGCTCCCAGTCTGACTCGCTGACTCCCCCCAGTGCTCCCAGTGCGGTCCCAGTTCTCCCAGTGTGACTCCCTGAATCCCCCCAGTGATCCCAGGGCGCTCCCAGTCCTGCCAGTTCGACGCCCTGACTCCTCCAGTGCCCCCAGTGCTGACCCAGTCCTCCCAGTATGACCTACTGACTCCACCCAGTGCTCCCAGTGTTCCCAGTATGACCCCCTGACTCTCCCCACGGCTCCCAGTGCTGTCCCAGTGCTCCCAGTGCGGTCCAATTCTCCCAGTATGACTCCCTCACTCCCCCCAGTACTCCCAGTGCGCTCCCAGCACTCCCATTATGAGTCGTTGACTCCCCCCAGTGCTCCCAGGTTGCTCCCAGTGCTCCTGGTATGACTCCCTGACTCCCCAAAGTGCTCCCAGTTCTGTCCCAGTGCTTGCTCCCAGTATGACTCGCTGACTCCGCCCAGTGTTCCCAGTGCTGTCCCTGTGCTCCCAGTATGACCCTCTCACTCCCCCAGGTGCTCCCAGTGCTTTCCCAGTGCTCCCAGTATGAACCCCTGACTCCCCCCAGTGCTCCCAGTGCTGTCCCAGTGCTCCCAGTATGACTTCCTGACTCCCCCCCGTGCTCCCAGTGCGGTCCCAGTGCTCCCAGTATGACTTCCTGACTCCCCCCGGTTCACCCAGTGCTGTCCCAGTGCTCCCAGTACGACACCCTGACTACCCGCAGTGCTCCCAGTGTGGTCCCAGTGCTCCCAGTATGACCCCCTGACTCCCCCCAGTGCTCGCAGTGCTGTCCAGTGCTCCCAGTATGACTTCCTGACTCCCCCCAGTGCTCCCAGTGATGTCCCAGTGCTTCCAGTATGACTCCCTCACTCCTCCCAGTGCTCCCAGTATCACTCTCTGGTTACTCCCAGTGCTCCCAGTATGGTCCCAGTGCTCCCATGGTGTGTTTTAGCCTCAGACGACAACAAAGAACCACGTGCCGCTCGCTCGGGCCTTCCCAATACGGGAAGAATCGGAAGAAAAAAGGCAAGACTCTTGGGTTGAGACAAAGGCAGTTTCACAGAACAGCAAAGGGAACAAGAAAACAACAACAATCACACGGACAGAGGAATGTACAAACACGATTACGGAACCGCCCCCCCCCGCCGCTCCCCGACCGGACCCAGGACACCCCAGCCCGCTCCAAGCGGAGATGTCCTGCCCCCTCCCCCGGCAGCTCAGGGTGGGCATGGCTCACATGGCATGGAATACCTGCGTCCTGGGGAGAATGAACCCTGTCCCCGCCGCAACCAGGACATTATCCACCCCTTATTCCAGACCATCTATGCCATGCCCACATCTTACAGGTTCCAATGAATTGCCACCACTTTCCCCTGTCATGTATATATATACGTATATATTCATGCAGATATAGTGCCCTTAGTCTATGGGCCATCCCTCCAAAGTGTCCCTTGAGTTCATTTCATCCATGGCTCTGGGCTCCATCTGTTAGAACAGCCTGTGTCCTGGAGAGAATTAACCCTATCCCTGCCGGAACCAGGACAGCAGCCCAGAAAGCCAATCGTAGCCTGGGCTGCATCTACAGAAGCGTGGCCAGCAGGTGGAGGGAGGGGATTCCCCGTCTCTACTCCAATCTCATATGACTTCATCTGGAACACTGTGTCCAGTTCTAGGGGACCCAGCACAAGAAAACTTGGAACTGCTAGAGTGGGTCAAGGGAAGGATCACCAAAAATCATCGGAAGGCTAGAAGACGTCTCCTAGGAAGAGAAACTGAGAGAGTTGATGTTGTTGAACGTGGAAACAAAAAAGCACCAAGGAGACCTTCTTACGGCCTTTTAATCTATGAGGGAGGCTTATAGAGGAGAGAGAGAGAGATTTTAGCAGGGCCAGTAATGACAGGACAAGGGGCAATGGCTTTACACTGAAGGAGGGTAGATTTAGACTGCACATAGGGAGGAAATTTTTCACAATGAGGGTGGTGAGACACTGGAAAAGGTTGCCCAGAGAAGTTGTGGATTCCCCATCATTGGAGGTATTCAGGGTCAGGTAGGGCAGGGCTTTGAGCATCCTGATCGCAGATGTCCCTAAAAAACAGGGATTGGACTGGATGATCTTTAAAAGTCCCTTCAAACCAAAACCATTCTGGGATGCTATGAGGGCAGATGTGGCCACACCAGTCCTGATTCAAGGGGGACAATAACTCCCCTTGTCTGGGTGGCCACATCCCTTCTAACACCACCCCATATGCAGCCGGCCTTAATGGTGCTGAGCCTTTACCAGAGGCTCATATGGCATCCCTCAAAATGCCCAGGCCCCTCTCCTCAGACTCACTCCTCACCTCGTCCTCTCCCACTTTGCCCCTTCTCCTTCAAAAACTTGAGGAGGTTTCTGTTGGCCACATCCCCAGGTGTGTCAAGGTCCCTGTGCACTGAAGCTCCAGCACGTCAGCATTTAAATTGCATGTGCAGATGGCTCATGCTGAGTCGTGGTTCCTCTAACAAGACAATTGAGTAGCTGTAGGACAGCAGAGGTAAGAAAAGGGGTCACTAGTGTAATGGACGTCATGAGGAAGTTGGAAAGTGCCACTGGCACCATCTCAGAAACACCAAGGGAAGGGCCAACAAGGAAACGGTGAAAAAGAGTTGGCTCTTTGTATGGGAAGGGATGAGGATGATCCAAGAGAAGAACTTGAGAGTGGAAAAAGAGTGGAAAAGGGCATGAAAGGAAAAGAGGAACATCAAATTGCTTGGTTGGAAGGGACCTTTCAGATCACCTAGTCCAACCATCAACCTACCTCTGACAAAAGCCATCACTACACCGTATCTCTAAGCACTATGTCTGTCCGTCTTTTAAATACCTCCAGGGATGGTGCCTCGAAAACTTCCTGGGCAGCCTGTTCCAATGCTTAATAACCCCCTCAGTGTAAAAAGTTTTCCTAATATCCTGCCTAAACCTCCCCTGGCACAACTTGAGGCCGTTTCCTCTGGTCCTATCGCCTCTTCCTTGGGAGAAGAGACCGATCCCTACCTCTCTACAAACTCCTTTCTGGGAGTTTTAGAGTAAGAAGGTCTCCCCTCAGCCTCCTTTTCTCCAGGCTAAACAATCCCAGCTGTCTCAACTGCTCCACATAATGTTTATTCTCCAGATCCCTCACCAGCTCCGTTGCCCTTCTCTGGTCCTGCTCCAGCACCTCAATGTCTTTTTTGTGGTGAGGGGCCCAAAACTGGACACAGTACTCCAGGTGGGGCCTCACCCGTGCCAACAGGGGGACAATCACTTCCCTACTCCTGCTCACCACACTGTTCCTGATACAGGCCAGGATGCTGTTGGCCTCCTTGGCCACCTGGGCACACTGCTGGCTCATATTCAGACGGCAGTTGACCAACACCCCCAGGTTCTTTCGTGCAGGGCAGCTCTCCAGCCACTCCTCCCCAGGCTTGTAACGCTGCATGGGGTTGGTGTGACCCAAGTGCAGGACCCAGCACGTGGCCTTGTTGAACCTCATACCACTGGCCTTGGACCATCAATCCAGACTCACCAGATCCCTCTACAATGCCTTTCTACCCTTAAGCAGGTCGACACTCCCACCCAACTTGGTGTCATCTGCAAACTTACTGAGGGTGCACTCGATCCCCTCGTCCAGATCATTGATAAAGATCTTAAAGTGAACTGGCCCCAATACCGAGCCCTGGGGAGCAAGCATCAGGGTGACCATCTGCACACAAACATTAGCAGCTGACCAAATGGAGCTTG
Source organism: Larus michahellis (assembly GCF_964199755.1). Taxonomy (NCBI): domain Eukaryota; kingdom Metazoa; phylum Chordata; class Aves; order Charadriiformes; family Laridae; genus Larus; species Larus michahellis. Next base: position 203,016 of record NW_027436116.1, on the reverse strand, counting down.
AGTCCAGGGGCAGCTGGAGAAACGCTGGGATTTGGCCAACAGAAATGTCTTGAAGTCTTTCAAGGAGAAGTGGCCAGTCCTGCATCCCGGGGAAGAATAACCCCAATGCAGCAGGACAGGCTGGGACCTGATGTGCTGAGCAGTGACCCTGCGGAGATGGGGCTGGGCACCCTGAGGGACGCCTCATGAGCCAGTGGTGCACGCTCACTATGAACAAGGCCGGCTGCCTACGGGGCTGCAGGAGGAGGAGCGTGTGCCCCCCAGGCAACTTGAGTCACCTTCCCCTTTGACTCAGCACTGCTGTGGCCCAACGCACACAGCTGTGTCCCAGTGTGCGGCTCCCCATTTTGGAGAAGTGGAGAGGACCTGGAGAGTGTCCAGAGGAGGTCTGCCAAGATGGGCTTTAGGGCCCAGTGCACGTGTGCTTGGTGGAGAGGCTGAGGGACCTGGGCTTCTCTGGCCCAGTGGCAGGGAGGCTCTGGGCACTATTGGAATAGCCTGAACCTGGTTGGAGGGTTGTTTCAGAGACAATGGAGCTTTTCTTTGGTGGGAAACAGCAGGAGAAAGAAATAATGCAACAAAGGGCAGCTTGGGAGGTGGAGACTGGACACCAGGAGAAAGAAATGCCACTGCAAGGGCAGCGCTGTGCTGCAACAGATCACCCAGAGGGAGTTGGGATCAGCCCAAGGCGTTGTGTTTCAGGAACAGCCAAGGACGATGGAGAAAGATGAGTAAAGGCAGTGAGATGCTGAGGGGAGAGCAAGACAGGGAAGCAGGGGGGATGTCTGCAGCCTGCAGGGGAAGAGGAGCAGATGTGGGACACCATAGCACAGCCAGGGGTGGAGACGATCAAGGGAGTTGGCAAGGCTGAAAGCCCCCAACAGTGCTTATGTCTTTCTCCTCTTGGCTGTGGCTGTCGTCTGTGCCACCAAGGCTACCAGAAAACACCTTATGCTTACAGCACTAGGGCCTTAGCGCCTCCTCTTCCCCACCCGGGAGCCGTCATTCTGTCTTTCTGCCCTTGGCATTGCATGTCCTCCCATCACAATGCCCCAGCAAGAGCCCTGAGCTGTGCTTGTGGGGCAGGATCTCCCTTCCCAGGGGCTGGAGGCCAAGGCTTGGCCCTTTGCCTTCCTCTCACACATTCAGCATTAGCCAGCGTCAGAGACACCTCTCCATTGCCTTTGCCTACGTGCCCTCACTGCCTCCAGTTTTACAACGAATGAGCCCCCAGGAGCCTTTGGCACTAATGGTCCTCCATAGGACCCATTAACGCTCCAAGAAACTTTCAAAATTACATCTGATGTTGACGTCTGGAGAGGTTTCATCAGCTTCCCCTGGGTCTGAGCTTCATGAACTCAGCATCAAAACCACCAGAGAGGTCAATAAAATACCTTGGGCTGGTCCTGCTCAGTACAGAAATGGGGGTTGGCCAGGTGGCAGGAATCTCTGTTCGCTGCTCGGGATGGGCATCGGGGGGTAAGCAATTGTACTGCATCACTCCTGGTTTCCTATATTCTTTTGCAATGATTGTTAGTTTCTTTCCCGTTACTGGTCTAGCAAACTGTCTCTATCTCAACCCATGAGATTTTTATTCCTTTTTCTCCCTCTTCTCCCTATCCCTCTGCAGGGGGTCGGGGGGCAGTGAGTGAAGAGCTGCGTTGTCTTTCCCACCCAACAAGGCTGAGGAGTGAGCTGGCTCTGCTCACGTCACTGCAGTTTGAGGACAACCAGGAGTTTCCTTGAGGTTTTCCTGCAGGAATATGCTGAGCAGCTCCTCTGCGTTACAAGTGGATTACAGATGAGGTAACTAGTGAATGGCAGAAGCTGTAACCCCTTTCCCCAATCCCCGCTGCTGTGGAGCAGGGATGACTCCTTGGGTGTCCACAAGCAGAGCTCTGCTCCTCACGGCACACTTGGCCAGCAACAATGAGAGCTCCAACAAGGGCAATGCAGAAAGCTCCCGCAAAAAAGGACACAGGCAAAGTGTATTTCTGCAGCTTGGGTTTGGAAGGGCAGGCAATGGGAAGAGATTTGCTCAGAGCTGTCCTGACTTGTGAGTGTGCTTTCCTCCTTTGGCAGTACCTCGGGAACAAAGGGATCCGATGTCCAACGGCAGCTCCATCACCCACTTCCTCCTCCTGGCATTCGCAGACACGCGGGAGCTGCAGCTCTTGCACTTCTGGCTCTTCCTGGGCATCTACCTGGCTGCCCTCCTGGGCAATGGCCTCATCATCACTGCCGTAGCCTGTGACCACCGCCTCCACACCCCCATGTACTTCTTCCTCCTCAACCTCGCCCTCCTCGACCTGGGTGCCATCTCCACCACTCTGCCCAAAGCCATGGCCAATTCCCTCTGGGACACCAGGGCCATCTCCTTCTCAGGATGTGTTTCCCAGGTCTTTTTCTTTGCCTTCTTGATGTCAGCAGAGTTTTATCTTCTGACAGTCATGGCCTATGACCGCTACGTTGCCATCTGCAAACCCCTGCACTATGGGTCCCTCCAGGGCAGCAGAGCTTGTGTCCACATGGCAGCAGCTGCCTGGGGCAGTGGCTTTCTCCATGCTCTCCTGCACACGGCCAATACATTTTCAATACCTCTCTGCCAAGGCAATGGCCTAGACCAGTTCTTCTGTGAAATCCCCCAGATCCTCAAGCTCTCCTGCTCAGACTCAGACTGCCTCAGGGAAGTTGGGCTTATTGTGTTTGGTGCCTTTTTTGCTTTTCTGTGTTTTGTTTTCATTGTGGTGTCCTATGTGCAGATATTCAGGGCCATGCTGAGTATCCCCTCTGGGGAGGGACGGCACAAAGCGTTTTCCACATGCCTCCCTCACCTGGCCGTGGTCTCTCTCTTTATCATTTTTGGCATGTTTGCCTACCTGAAGCCCACCTCCATCTCCTCCACAGATCTAGACCTAGTGCTGTCAATTCTGTACTCGGTGGTGCCTCCAGCAGTGAACCCCCTCATCTACAGCATGAGGAAGCAGGAGCTCAGGGATGCCCTGACTAAACTGTTGCAATATACTCTATTTCACCCTCAATGAGGTAACTGTCTTTCTCCTACGACTCCCAGCATATTCACAGAAAATAGCAGGACGACCTTTTGTTCATAACCTTTTTACGTGCTTTCTTTGGTAGTTTCTTTCTTTCTTTTCTTTCTTTCTTTCTTTCTTTCTTTCTTTCTTTCTTTCTTTCTTTCTTTCTTTCTTTCTTTCTTTCTTTCTTTCTTTCTTTCTTTCTTTCTTTCTTTCTTTCTTTCTTTCTTTCTTTCTTTCTTTCTTTCTTCCTTTCTTTCTTCCTTTCTTTCGTTCCTTCTTTCTTCCTTTCTTTCGTTCCTTCTTTTTTCCTTCCGATATTACTTGCTTTCTTTTCTCTCTTTCTCTCTTTCACTGTTTCTCTTTTTCTCTCTACCTCTTATTTTAGGCTTGTGATAATATTATTCCTAAGCTCACATTTTTAGCATCCCAATGATGAGACGTACATGAGAAGCCAGACTCCCTCCAGACTTGAAACAAAATAAAGGCAGCAGCAGAAAATCAAGCCGTGAATGAATGCTTTATTTTGCTTTGCTTCCACACGCAGCTTTGGCTTTACCTGGGCTGAGCTGGAAAGTGCTCGGGAGAGGAAAACACCAGTGCAGAGCTCAGCTGTGTGAGTGCGAAGGCTGGGTGCACACAGCAGTGTTCTCACACAGCCAGGCCTTCTGGAGAGACAGGAAGGACCAGCAGAGCAGGACCTGCTCTGTGCCACGGTCCCTGGACACCCCGGGGAACCTGCCCCAGGGTAATCGTCACCAACCAGCCCCTCACAGCTGCAGCAGCAGCCACTCACCTCAGCTCAGAGAGCTGGTCTGTCCCTCCATGGAGGGACACAAAATGACTGCATCAGAAGTTTGTTCTTGCTTTACAGACTTAAGAATGCACATTTCATGTGTGTGATGAGATGAATTTGAGGGAGCACAAGTGCCAGCAGCTACTCCTAGGAGTGTCCTGTTGTGGGAAACTCAGCTTATTGAGATCACTTCACGTTTTGAGTAAAATTCCTTTGGTAAACACCACTGGCGTGTGCTTCCTTGTGTGTAGGTCATAGAGACATCGCATCATAGAATCACAAAATGGTTCGGGGCTGCAAGCGCACATTGCCAGCTCATGTTCAGTTACTCCAGCCCCAGCATCCTCACGCCCTTCTCTGCAGGGCTGCTCTCAATCCCTTCGTCAACACACTCCATGAGTCTCCTGCACTGCTCACAGCTTCATGGGATGCTCCTCCAGCAGCTGCCAGGGTGACTGGAGTCCCCCAGTAGATCTCAGCCTCTGAGTGTGGTGCTGCCTGGAGGTGAAGTAAGAACGCTTCGTCAAAAGGCTCCTCTTGCTCGGGTGGCCTGTAGCAAACCCCAGCCGTGAGGATTCCAGCTGCACAAGGGTGCTCAGCTCCTCCTCTTTGTTCCCCAGGCTGCGTGCGTTGGTACAGAGGCACTTCAGCTGGGCCACTGACCATGACAACTTCTTTAGAGGAACACAGCCCCTGGGATTGGCTGCCTGCCTCCTTTGGCCCAGAAGTGCTTGGATATAAAACTATAAGATTGGTAGGCAATATATACACCTAGAGGAATGTATCTATGAAAGGAAGTGTATAATTCTATTCATAAATTTATTTATTCATTTATAAGTAGATACACTACTTATATATATATATAGATATGTATATACATTTTGATCTAGGTCAACATTAATAAAGGTATAGAAATTAAATTAATAATTTTGAATTGAAAATTTTGAATATTTGTAAATTTGAATTGTCATTTTGAATTGAATAAATCCTTCTTCAATAAGATTTAGTGTAGTGAAGAATTCGAGTTTAAATGTGAACGGAAGCAGAAGGAAAAGGCCGGGTGGGGGTCCCCCACTTTACCAGGCTGTAGAACAAGCCCTGACAGGGTGGGCTGGGGGGAATTCAAGAGGGCGGAGGGGTGCCCGAAAGGTGGTGGGGCACGGACACGCTGGAACATGCCCAGGGGCTACGGCCCCCTTCTAGGAGGGGTGAGCAAGTGACGGAGAGGGGGGTCAGTACTGGCTTGGGTCCCCCCAAAAGACGAGCACGCAGCAAATAGGTTGGTATGTGCTTGTGAGGAGCTGCTGCCTGAGTAGCCAACAGGCCAAGAGGAGGCTTCTGGTCTGTGCAGGAGCTTGTGAGGAGTCGTATCTCAGAGGTGAGCAGACAGCAAGCAGGGGGAGACGTGGGGGTCAAGTCTCTGGTGCCTGAGTAGCTGATAGAGCAGGAGCAAGGCCAGGGCTCCTGTAGGGGCTGGTGAGGTCACTGGTGCTGGTGTAGCTGATAGGAGACACGTGGCTCGGGCTTGTCCTTGTGATGTCACTCTTGGCTGAGTAGCTGATAAGGCAGGCCCAGGTGCACAGCTCGTGTAGGTGCCTGGAGGTCACTGGTGCCTGCGCAGACGAGAGGCCAGGAGCTGTCACCTGGCTTGTGGATGTCTCTGCGATGTCACTGGTGCCTGAGGAGCCCAGGAGAAACATGTCTTGTGCTGGGTGTTTTGAGGTCCCATGTGCCTGAGAAGCTGGTAGGCCGGGACTAAGCCCCCATCTTGTGTAGGTGTTTGCAAGGTCACCTGTGACCGCTCAGCTGACAGGCCAGGAAGAGGCCCATGGGTTGTGTAGGAGCTGGTGAAGTCACTGCTGCCCGCGTACCTGGTAGGGCAGGAGCAGGAACATGGGTGGTGTAGGGTGTTGTGGTGTCACGGGTGCCTGAGTAGATGACAGGCTGGGAGCCAAGCAGTAGTTTATGTAGGTGTTTGTGAGGTCATTGGTGTCTGAATACCTGATAGGCCAGGAGCAGGAACGTGGCTTGTGAATGTCGCTCTTGTGATTTCACCGCTGCCTGTGTAGCTTTTGGGCAAGGAGCAGGCATATGGCTTGTGTGGCCGCTTCTGATGCCATGAAAATAATACTTGGACCCCACCCCAATATGGCTTTTTGGAAGAACCATCGTCATCAGAAGCCTGTACACAACACGCACACACATGTGACAGCGGGACTCCTGAGCACGCAGCAGCAGCAGCAGGAGGGTGTGAGGTCATGGTCACTGTAACCCCTGAGCACACGGTGGTGGCAGCAGGAGGGACGTGAGGTCACTGTTGGTACCACTCATGAGCACACGGCAGCAGAAGTAGGAGAGTGTGAGGTCACTGTCGGTATAACCCATGAACACACAGCTTTGGCAGTAGGAAGGATGTGAGGTCATGTCACTGATGTCACCCCGTGCCCGTGGGGCTCGGTGCAGAGCGGCCATGTGCATGACAGGGGCATGACGGGGGCTGGGAGCTGCCTGTCCCCGTGTCTGCGAGGCCGAAGGAGCAGCCCCTGCGGCCCTGGCTGGAGCAGTCGGGGTGGGGGTGGCTCGGGGGCACCCCAGGGATGTGCCTGGGCACGGCGCCAGGAGGAAACCACAGACTTCCTGCCCGGGCGCTGCGGGGGGAACGGGGGGAGCGCGGCGAGGCCACGTGGGCTGTGGTTTGTGCACCTGCAGGCTCCAGCTCCCGCTCTGCCCGCGGGGAATAACGGCCCCTGGGTGACACACTGAGAGTCAGGGACACGTCTGAGCCTCCGGGCTGTCTGTCTGCTGCCAGGGCAGGGACATGATTTAGCTCCAGCTCCTGCGAGGGACTCACTGTGGGGGTCTGCAGGGAGGGACGGACAAGCCAACACTCCTGGGATGGAGCCCTTGCCCTGGATGAAGACGTCTCCCAGCTGCTGCTCCCAGCACAGTGAGGTCCGTAGCAGGGGCAGGGGCTGTTTCCTCCCCATCCTGACACAGACCCTGGTGCAGTCCCCGCTCCATGGTCACCGCAGGTTGGGGGCAGCTGGACACTTGCCTCATGGCTTCTTGGATGAGCCCGGTGCAGGAGATGCTCAGTGCTTCCAGGCCCACAGCAGGGTGCAAGGGGTGACTAACCAAATTCCCCGGCACACCCAGCTTGTCCCATGATGATCCGCCACCACAGCGACCATGACACCGGCAGTGGGACATATATGTCCCTCATATATGGTCATGAACGGCACTGGAGAAGTTCATTGGCGGGCTGGGCTGTGTCGGAGGGGAGATAGCTCCCGATAACGTCTAAAAAGGTGCTGCTACTTCGATTGGCTCCTTCCGCAGCTGGGTCGGCATCTGCAGAGATATATTACCCTCCCATCATCGACGTCCCCATGAGTCCCCAGGAGTTGTGACAGGGAGTGGGGAAGAGCAGGGCTGTGCCAGCAGGGCAGGAGGCTCAGGATGGGAATGGAGGGACTCCTGTCCCCTCGGGTGCTGTGGCTGCTCCTCTGGGTGCAGCTCTGCAGAGGTAAGTGCCGGCTCCCTTTTCCCACAGCCCAGGGCCATCGGGTACCAGTGGGGTCATCAAGAGCCCTTTGGGAAGAGGGTTTCTTTCCAAGTGCCGCTGAGATGAGGGTCAGGAGGAGCTCAAGTCCATGGACCCTGTGCCTTTGCCTGTGTCCATTTGGCTGGGAGAGGGTGTCTCCACTTCCAGAGCTCCAGTATTTTGGGCAGCCTGTGCCTGGCTGCATTTAAAGACAACCCATCCTGGGGTACCCTTTTGGGATGACTTATTCCCCAGTACCGTGCCCCTGAGGCTGGCTGTGGCTCCAGGGTCCAGGGGAGCCCTGACACCAGGAAGGCAGTTTGTGCCCCACAGAGAGAGGGGGACTGGACTGTCTGCACCCACAGGTGGTAGAGAAGTTCCCTTCTCAGGGGCTCCCACCAAGCACAGGGGCAGGGCTGCCACCAGGGGCCAGGAGGGGACATGAGTTGGGGGGATCCTTGGGATCATGTTGGTGTTCATGAGGACACAGAAAGGCCTGGGGGTGTGTGAGCTTGGGTGGTGCCAGGGCAGGTGGTCAGCAGGGGAAGGTGTGGGGCTGGGGGCATGGGGCTGTTATGGGGTGTTGGGCTGGGGAGGAGCGGGTTCCCTGTGCAGGGCCTGGGGGCACAATGAGTGGGTGGTCATGGGAGGGGGCCATGGGAGTGGGAGGAGGTTCCCAGGGCTGTGTTATGGTGAATAGCCCATCCCAGAAGGGCTGGAGTACTGCACCCCTAGCCTTCACAGGCTGTGGGGAGAGCAGGGACCCCCACACTGGCCAAGGGACAGCCTGGAGGGGTGAGGACTCCCACCCTCCCACCGTGGTGCTTCTGACTCAGCCTGGGCAGGGGGGGCCTTCTAGACCTGCACTCTGGGGCTCGGTGCTCTCCTGAGCGGTCCCATGTCGATGTTCGAAGGGGCTGCAGAGGTGAAGCTGGAGGATGGCGGCGGACGCTGTGCTGGGAGAGTGGAGGTGAAACACCAGGGCCAGTGGGGGACTGTGTGTGGCGACAACTGGGACATGGACGATGCTGCAGTGGTTTGTAAGCAGCTGCGCTGTGGGTCTGCTCTTGAAGCTCCTCAGTACGGACATTTTGGGCCAGGATCTGGCCCCATTTGGATGGCTTATGTTGCGTGTCATGGCACCGAGTCAGCCCTGTCTGATTGCACAGACAAAGAAGATTTTCGACAATACTGTGATCACAGTCTGGATGCTGGAGTGACGTGTTCAGGTACGGTGCCAGCCTGTTCCCCACCTTTGTGACCAGGACGGGGGAAGGGACCTGGCTGTGCCCTCAAGGAAACAAGGGATTACTGGAGAAGGGCCTGGTGTGGCTGGTCACACTGCTGAGCTGGGACTGTCATTGCTGGTTTCCCCGGTCCCTGAGGAAAAGCCAGTGGGAACCCGCCACTGCCAGACCCCTGATATGTCTCAGCTCACCCTCCGTCAGTGCCTGGGGCTGGGAGATGGTGCCCTCATGCAAGAGGAACTTAGAGCAGCTCACATGGCCACCCACAACCCTGGGCCCAAGGAGGTCAGGGACTTTTGGGTTGTGTCCCCTGGCAGACATGAGTCCCCGAAAGCAGAGGGGCTGCTCAGAGGGCAGGGGCCCTGGGCTTGGGCAGAAGAGCTGGGTGGCTCATGGCCACCTCATTCCCCTTCCAGAGCCACCCCATGAGAGCGAGCCCACAGGGAAACACCCCTGTGCAGGAAGCGCTGGCCTGCTGCCCAGCCTCTCCTGCCTACCCCAGCCCCTGCCTGCCCTGTGCCAAGGGCACTTGCCAGCACTTTCTGGCTCTCCTTGCCCTGGGAGCTTGTGTCAGCCCAGGGCTGCTCCGCTGCCCCCTCTCCTGCCCTCTACCCAGCTGGGGGCCAGGGATGTGCACCCCTGGCAGTGTTCTCTGGCCCTGGCTGAGGACCCTCCCCAGGCAGGTGCTGGAGCTGGGGGCTGGTGGAGACAGCGACTGGAGGTACAGCTGCACCACATCTGCTCCCTCTGACATGTCCCATCTAATAGCAGTGCCTCAATGGGCTCCATTTCTGGTGGCTCCAAGGGGTTCCTCAGCCTGGCTCTCAGCTTGGTGGGGCAGAGCAGGCTGCAGCAGCCAGCAGAACCTCAGCCCATCTCCTTGGGCTCAAGCGCTGCAGTGCCTGGGGCCAGTGCCAGGTAGCCCAGGGTCTCCAGGAGGGCAGCAGTTTTTCTAAGCGCTTCCTGTGGCTGTGGGTTTAGGACAAAAGCCAGCCCACGAGTGCTGTGATGATGTTGGGGGAGCAGCAGGGGGTCCCTGGTGTGTTTGTGACATCAACACCCACTGGGAGCTGCTGGGAAGCTTGTGGGTCTCTTTGCCTGTAGCCACCTTGCAGGCCAGGTAGGACATGGGTATGTAACTGCCAGAGGGCTGTGGGAACTCACAGGGTTCTTTGGTTACTCCAGGATTTGTCTGGCTGGTTGGAGGGGACAACCCCTGCTCAGGACGAGTGCAGATCCATGATAGGAACGAGTGGAAAACTGTCTGTGACTCCGACTTTGGTCCCAAAGCTGCCGACGTGGTCTGCAGAGAGTTGCAGTGTGGCACAGCCCTGTCTGTCCCCGGGGCAGCTCACTTTGGAGAAGGGACTGGTCCCATGTGGGACAGAGAGCTGCAGTGTGTGGGGAATGAATCCCTTCTCAGCTCCTGCCCCACGGGGTCCCCCAGGGACCAGCCCTGCACCCACACGAATGCTGCCGGTGTCACCTGCACACGTAAGGACTCAGGGCAGGGTGTTACCACCGGGGGTGTGCCGATGATGGGGGAGCAGGGACGGGACTGTGCCGTGCTGGGTGTGAGGACACAAGGGGTGATCACAGAACCATAGAATGGTTTGGGTTGGAAGGGACCTTTCAATGTCATCTAGTCCAACTTGCCTGCAACCAGCAGGGACCTCTTCAACTAGATCAGGTTGCTCAGAGCCCCATTAGACCTGACCTTGAATGTTTCTCTGCAGCCCTAAAATGGTGCAGAAGGAGGAGAAAGGCAGGGTGTCCATTTGGCCTCTACTCCACCACCCAAGGGAGAAAAGCACAAGTCTGCCCTGTCTCATCCTTCTCTGTCCAGAGTTCACAGGGTTCAGGCTGGTGAACGGCAGCACGGCGTGTGAGGGGAGGGTGGAGGTCCATGTGCAGGGGACCTGGGGCACCCTCTGTGCCTCCCGCTGGGACCTCTTGGACGCCCACGTTCTCTGCCGTCACCTCAACTGCGGGTTTGCTGAGTCCATTCCTAAAGGAGGGCATTTTGGGAGAGGAAGCGGCCCTGTCTGGAGAGACTCCTTCCACTGTGACGGGACTGAAGCCCACCTGGGAGAGTGCCCAGTGACTGCCCTGGGGGCCTCGCCGTGCTCCCATGAGAACGACGCTGCTGTCATATGCTCAGGTGAGTGCAGGAAAACACTCGGTTACTCTGTTTTCCTCTTAAATGCTCCCAAAGCAGGGGACCCTGTGGCAGTGCAAGGCTCTGGCTCAGAAGCTCCCCACAGAGGGCTGGCGGCAGGCAGGCGAGCTCCAAGGCCCTCCTGCAAGGGTGCCAGAGCCTGGAGACGTGCTGCAGGCTGCCGGGCTCCCCGATGCCACCAAGGGCTGGGGCATGGCTGCTCTCCCCAGGCCCAGCTCGCTTCGCATCCCTGCGGCTGGTGGGTGGAGGAAGCCCGTGCGACGGGCGAGTGGAGATCTTCCAGCACGGGACGTGGGGCAGAGTCCTGGATGAGCAGTGGGACGTGCAGGAGGCCAGCGTGGTGTGCCGGCAGCTGCAGTGCGGAGAGGCAGAGGCAGCCTACAACCCCCCGAAGGCTCAGAGAGGGACGGGTCCCGTGGGGCTGCGTGGGGTGCGGTGTGCAGGGCACGAGGCCAGCCTGGCCCTCTGCAACAGCTCCCTGCCTGAGAGTGCGCTGGAAGCAGGGATTGCTGAGGACGTGGGGGTCGTTTGCTGGGGTGAGTGGCGCTGCACGGCCCCCCCAGGCTCTGGGCTGGGTGGGCAGCCGGCCCTTGACGGCAGCCGGGGTTTCCTGCTGCTACAGGGAGCCGTCAGGTGCGGCTGGTGAACGGGCCTGGGCGCTGTGCTGGGAGAGTGGAGATCTACTACCAGGGCAGCTGGGGGAGCATCTGCGATGACGGCTGGGACCTGTCTGATGCTGCCATCGTTTGCCACCAGCTGGGCTGCGGAGGGGCGCTGGAGGCGGTTGGCTCTGCTCGCTTCGGGGAAGGCTCCGCTCAGATCTGGCTGGAGAGCGTGAACTGCTCCGGGGCCGAAGCTGCTCTCTGGGACTGCCCGGCAGGGTCCTGGGGGCAGCACGACTGCGGGCACAAAGAGGACGCAGGAGTCGTCTGCTCAGGTGTGTGCCGGGAGCTGTGGTGGGAGCCCAGTGCCCAGGCAGGCCGGGACGAGGGGAGAGCCGGCAACGGCGGAGGCTGTTCCTGGCCAGCTCTGAGCCCCCGACAAAGGCCATTGTGGGGACACCCATGCACAGGTGCCCTCAGTCCCACCAGGGGTCCCTGGGGCGCTCCACTGTCCCTGACGGTCAGCAGGGAGGGCAGGGGTGTCTGTCCATCAGGGACATTTCTCTGTCGGTGGGTGCAAGGGGGACTTGCTGGATGTGCCTTTGCCTGTCTGAGGGCCTGGCGGGTGCAGGGGTGTCCCTGCTCCCCCAGCCCCAGCCCAGCCTGTTCCCCCTCGCTGCCTTTCCTCCCAGAGTTCATGGCCCTGAGGCTGGAGAACGGCACCAACTGCTCCGGGCGCCTGCAGGTTTTCTACAATGGGACGTGGGGGAGCGTTTGCTCCAACTCCATGACTCCTGAAACTGTGTCGCTGGCATGCAAGGAGCTGGGCTGCGGGGACAGAGGGTCCCTGGAAACACAACGGCCCTACGGCAGGCTGTCTGGCACGGCCTGGCTGGACCGTGTGGAGTGTGGGGAGAGAAACAGCTCCTTCTGGCAGTGTCCCTCCGCTCCCTGGCACCCGCAGTCATGCGACGACCTGCGAGATGAGACCCACATCACCAGCAAGGGTAATTCTGAGCTAGCCGGGCACCAGCATCCCCTGCGTTCCTGCTCCTGGCTGGGCATGGTCAAATTCCTGGGCCTGCGGGGGCCTTTCGTTTCCAAGCCAGACGCTGCTGCTGCTGGTACCAAAAATGGGACTTCCTCTCCTGGAGCCCCACACATTCACCAGCGGTTGCCAGCCGGGCTCCCAGCTTCGCCTGGTTGAGGCAGAGGTTTCTCGAGGCAAGGTCCCAGAAGGGAACAGCCAGGGCTCCGAGGAGTGTCCCTTCCATGGACACCCTCCTGCTGCTCTGTGACCCAGGGTCCCTTTGGGGCTGAGCAGTCAGGGTCCCCCACGTTGCCGAGTGTGTGTCCCCCGAAGGACCGGGGTTCAGCTGCTGCCATGGGTGGGTGGCACGAGCTGAGCTGAGCCCCGCTCTGCTGCACGGCCCCCTGCAGCAGCCCCTTCACCGCAGCGTTTCCCTCTGCAGGGAGTCAGCCAGAAACGCCCCCGGCCCCAATGGCTGCGTGCCCCAGCACCCCGAGCTGCACAGGTAGCTGCTCCTCTGCATGCCCCTCTCGCCTGGCAGGGCTCTGCCTGCTGTCCCGCGGCCCTGGGAGCTCTCTGCCTTCTCCAGACAGGGAGAAGATTCGTGCCGTGGGAGGGGAGAAGGGGTGCTCCGGCCGAGTGGAGGTGTGGCACCGCGGCTCCTGGGGGACGGTGTGTGACGACTCTTGGGACATGCGGGATGCCGAGGTGGCATGCAGGCAGCTGGGCTGTGGCCCTGCGGTGTCTGCCCTGGCTGAGGCTGAATTTGGGGAGGGGAGCGGCCCCATCTGGCTGGAGCAGGTGGAGTGCCGGGGGACAGAGCCATCTCTGCAGGACTGCTGGGCCCGGCCTGGGGACAGCGGTGCCTGCCGCCATAAGGAGGACGCGGCCGTGATCTGCTCAGGTGAGCGGCAGGGCTGCGACACCTCGAAGGGCAGGGACACCTCACAATTTCCTCCATTGGCTGCCATCATGGCTCCAGAGCTCCTGAGAGCAAGGCCATCCCTGCAGAGCAGGAGAGCCTTTTGCCGAGTGGGCAGCAGCTTCTGTGGGGCTGGGTGTCCTCCAGCTTCTGCCCGCAGGGCCCTGCAGCCCCCAGGGGCATCTCCCGGGCTGCCGGCTCTGTCCCTGCTCTGGGCCCTGCACTCCTTCCTGGCCATGCTCACCAGTCGTGCAGGAGGGGCGATTTGGGTGGGATGTGGCAGGGATGTTGCACATGTACATGTGCGCGCACACACTCACACACACGGTGTGTCAGAGAGGAGGCTCCCTGGTACCTGCACCCCCACCCTCTCAGCCCAGCTCTCCTTCTCCTCCTCTGCAGATGCACCCAGGACGGCAGCACCAACCCCTCCAGCAGGTAACCCGTCCTCCCCACCAGCGCTGGGTCTTCTTGGGGCCAGGCTGTGACCCACAGCCGGAGGGAAGGGGCTCCTTGCTGGGCTGTGAAACTCCCAGGAGGAGGCACCGGGGTAGCGGTGGGGCGGGAGGCTGGGGAGGGCTGTCATTCACCCACTCAGGTGGGAGCTTCCCCATCCCTCATCCCCTGAAACCCGGTACGTAATGGGGGTCAGGACTGGGGTGTGCTGGCCCCTCACCTCTCCCAGGCCTGGTGCTGCCCTTTCTGTGTTCCTGCCATGCAGATCCCATGCGGGGCCGTCTGACCGGCAGCGGGAGAGTCTCATTGCCCGTCATCATGTGCATCATCCTGGGAGCCCTTGTCTGCCTGCTCCTGGCCCTCCTGGCCGGGCAAGTGCGAAGCGCCAGGGCTGGGCGCAGAGGTGGGTCCCTTCCCAGGGGAAGATGCCTGCTGGCAAGGCCAGGGGTGCCGTGGGGTGTCAGTGAGTGGGAGAGGCAGAGCTGGGGGGACAAGAGTGTGTGCTCTCTGCGGGATCCCATCCCCTCTCTGACCATCCCTGGGCCAGCCCTGCCTCTGTCCACAGGCTCTGAGAGAGCTCAGGAGCCCTTCCCTGAGGCCGTGTACGAGGAGATCGGTTCCAGCCCAGCATGGCAGAAGCAGGCAAGGTTCAGCGGCTCAGGTTGGTGTGCGTCCCTCGTTGAGGACACATCTACAGTGCTCTTTCCCCTGGCTGCCACCCAGGATTGACCCCTGCAGCCCCCTAACCCATGGTTCGTGCGGTTGTGGGGCTGTTGGATCTGTGTGGGGAGCACCCATGTCCTGGGCCCAGGAGAGAAGCTTTCTCCCCACCTGCTCTGCGCGTCCCATTTGGGGACAGCCCCTCTCTGCCTGCCCCTGCACCCTGGGGGACACCTGAGGGGTGAGGGAAGGGGCTGTCCCAGGGCAGCTCTGGCAGGCCCTTGGAGATGGGCTTTGTCCCAGGGCAGCAGGGTGAGTCCTGAGCCCTCGTCCCCGTGCAGCCGTGGCTCTGTGGGTCCCACGTCCCCAGCAGCACTGAGCACAAGCTGGGTCAGCAGAGCGCACTCCCCTAACACCCGCTGGGCCTCTCTCCAGGCTCCTATTCAGAGGGGTCCCTGAGCAAGCTGCAGCCCTACCCCGGGGACAGCGAGGAGGAGGATGGTCCGGGGTCACCACCAGGTAATGGGGGGCAGGAAGGGGTGGATGTCTCCTCCCTGCAGACATGTGATGGACAGCAGTGTCACTGAGCGTCACCCTCGGAGCTGGGAGGACGGGCGGGATCTCCTGTGGGGCTGCAAACACCAATGTCGGAGCCCCATGTCCCTGTGCATCCTCCCATCCTCTGCTTTGCAGAACGCATCTGCTCACTGTCACCAGCTCTCCTCTCCTTTCAGACGTCCCTGTCCTGCCTGGAGGTGACCCAGCTGATGGCTATGATGATGCCAGGGAGGTTTCTGACCCTGGGGAGGATCCTTCCCCTGGGCAGGAAGACTGGGAAATGCCCAGGGTGGCAGAGGAAGGAGCTGGACCCACGGATACCCTTGGAGGTGAGAGGGAAAGAAAGTGCTGCTGGTTCCTCGGGTGGCATCCCTGGCGTTGGATGAATCGCTGTCACGCTGAGAGCCCAACGTGCTGGGATGGGGGAACCTGCCCCAGGAGTTTTTCCTTGGGGGCTCCATGGGTGGGAGAGGGAGCTGAACATCTCAGGACTGGTGAGGAGAAGGGAGGAAGGTGATGTACAGCCCAGGAGAGGCACCCCATGGGGTGAACATGCAATGGCCTGCCCTGCTTCTTGCAGGGCCAAACCTGCTCTCCCAGAGAGGTGCTGGTGCCCCTGGAGCTGAGGGGTATGGCTGGTCCCTGTCCCCAGAGAGCACGGGCTATGACGATGCTGAAGAGATGTCTGTGGCACATCCCCCTGAGGACACAGAGGCTGTGACACCGGAGCTCAGTGCACAACGGTCCCTGAGCCCCTGGCCAGGAGAGCCCGTCCCTGCAGTGCAGCTGGGGGCAGCCAGGAGGGAGGAGAGGTCTGTGCAGCTGGGAGAGCTGTGAGCACCAGGGAACCCTCTCCCTTTTCCCACGGGCAGCAGAATCTGCCAGAGGTTTCCTCGATTTTGATTCCCCTGTTTTTACACAGGGGCCCCCATATTGTTTCTCATTAAAAGCCTTTGAGCCAGAGCTGTGCTTGCCTGCCCAGGTGCTTTAGTGTCTCCCTGAGGGTGGTTGGAGGAAACCAGAGCCCAAAGACATGGCGGTGGGGAAGGGGCATGTCTCGGGTGGGTGTGTGGTGCAGGGCAGTGAGCTGAGCTCAGGTTCAGCACAGCTGCCCACCTCTCTCCTGAGAGGGGGCTCCAAGGAGGCAGCGCACACAGCCCTCCTCACCCCACAGCCAGACCCTGGCTGGGCAGGGCAGGCCCACAGTGCCTGCAGAGGACCAGAGGCTCCAGCTCCAGCCTTTCCCAGAGGCTGGGCATTCAGGGAAGAAGCCCCTTGGAGATGCTGGGGATGGAAGCCAGGATCTCCCACATGCAAAGTGGGCGCTCTGCCACTGAGCTACACCCTCTGGAGCCTTCCCAGCAGGAGACACTCTCCTCCCATGAGGGGTCTGTGACAAGCACAGCCCCGTTGTCCCCTGGGTGCCCAGGGACCCTCTGCAGCAAACAGCACTTGAGCCCTCCTGAGATGGGGGAAGTCCGCACTGCCTCTCCCCTGGGGCCTGATCCTGGCACAGGGCTGCACTGCAGAGCACTGCCCCTCCAGCATCTCTGAAGAGCAATGGGGCAGAAGGAGGCTCTGGCTGCAGGTGCTGCTCCCACGCTCTGGCCCCCTCCAGGGCCAACGGAGAGGAGAAAACTCCTGAGCCTCTTCTGCCCCCCAGGGCAAGGGCAACCCCCCTGTGTGCCACATCTGTGCGCAGCGGCACAGGAAGAGAAGTACAACAGGGTGAGGGACATGCCCTCCCTGGGGTGAGGTGCCCCAGGCTCTGATGGCACCCCAGGGTGTGCGATGGGGCAACATGGGGGCAGAAAGCTCACACGCCCTCATCCATGTAGCGGGCCTCCTGCACCCCTCTGCCCCGCAGCATCCCTGGAGGTGGGGTGAAGGGCAGGTGTCCATCTCCATGGGGCTGATGCCCAGAGAGGAGCATATTGGTGTGTTACCAGTCATTGGAGCAGGGGGGCAAAGGGGGACAAGAAATTCTGCTCAGGACAGCGTGTGACTAAACAATACCGATGGCCATGCACTCCGGTGGGTGATCCTCAGCGTGCCTTTGTCAGCTGTCCCGGGCACATCAGAGGTCTCACTGCAACACCCCCCCGGGGGAAGGATGCTGCCATTCAGGCCGCAGCTCCAGGGAGTGCCTCTCCCTGGGACTATGGGTCCAGTGGCCTCTGCTCTGGGAACTGAAGACAAGGTGCAGGAGGCGCCTGAGGAGGGGAACAGACTCTGCACCCTTGAGCATGACAAAGAGGAGAGGAATTGGGTCGTGCAGAGACCCCGCAGAGGACACATCCCGATCCTGTGGAGCAGGGAAGGAGGCACAGCTGGAGACCACCCCAAAGCAGCCCTGAGTGGAGAGTCCTGCCCAGGGGCAGGCTGGGGACTTGTGGGGCTGGAGGAAGGCTCCTTCTAAGCCGCAGATGTGCAGGTCCAGGGCAGGGACGGTGCTCTGGCAAGAGGTGAAGGAGCAAGCAGGGCTGGGGCAGGCTGGAAGGCGGCAGACGGGCTCTGCAAAAAGCAGAGGGAGAAAAATCACTGCTGAAGCCCAGGGCTGAACCAGGCACCTTTAGATCTTCAGTCTAACGCTCTCCCAGCTGAGCTCCTTCAGCCCTGCCCCAGCAGCCCTTGTCCCTGGGCCACCCCTGCCGGGCCCCAGGCTGACACAGACGAGGAGTGCTCCTCAGGGAGGTTCCCAGGGAAAAGCTGTGCCCAGCCCCGGACAGAGGGGACCGGGTCCCTCCCTGCCTCCAAGGCCAGGTGGGCTCCAGCTTTGGTGGAGGCCACGTTACGCTGGGCGTGCCAAGATGTGTGTGGGCCTCATACAAAGGGGACAGGAGTGAAGGTAAGTGGGCAGGCCAGGCATGTGCAACTGCAAAGGCTGAGGGTCAAAGAAGCATAGGACCGATGGAAGACCTTATCACCTGGAAAGCCTCCTCCCACCCACTTTTTTCCTTGTTGAACTTTCTCAGCTTCGTTCCCAGCTCCTCTCCCTCCTTCCCCCTGAGCAGTGCAGGGCGATGGGGAATGGGGGTCCTGGTCAGTCCATAACAACTCCTCTACCTCTAACAGCTCCTTCCTTCTAACACTTTTCCCATGGGGTCCCTCTTACAGGCTACAGTCTTTTGAGATAAACCTGCTACAGCATGGGCTCTCCTCAAGCTGAAATTCTTTCAGGAAATATCCAGCCTCTCCAGTGTTGGGTCCTCCACCAAGTGCAGGGATTACCTCCTCTGCTGTGCTCCTCTCCTTAGGCTGCAGGGAAATACCTGCTCTACTGTGGTATTCTCCACAGGCTGCAGGAGACCATCTGCTCTGGCACCTGGAGCACCTCCTCTCCCTCCTTCTTCACTCACCCTGGTGTTTTCAGGGCTGTTTCTCACACTGTTTTTCCCTCACTCCTCTCCCACTCGAGCCCTTGTGTCCTTTCTTAAATACACTCTCACAGAGGTTCCACCATCCTCGTTGATGGGCTCAGTTTTGGCCAGCAGTGGGTTTCTTTTGGAGCCGTCTGGAACCAGCTCTGTCTGGCACGGAAGCGGCCCCTGGTCTCTTCTCACAGAGGCCCATGCCTTCAGCCCCACCACTACCAAACCCTGGAGACGGACACCAATTCTACAAGCCCTGGCTCTGCACCACAAACACTCTGGTGTGAGTCCTCACCCCGCATGGTCACATGGCACAAGCTGCACTCTGAGGATTTTTCCTCCTGGGCACTTTCCAGCCCAGCCCAGCTCCCTCCAAGCTCTGCCACCTCCCCTGCCCTCTCTCCATCCCAGCCCAGTCTGCGCTGGCCCAACAGCAGAGCCTGCCCCAGGGTGCTGCAGAGCTCTGGGCACTCACTCCACAGCCACAGCCCCTCTGAAGGGCACCGCAGCTGCTGGGGGGCAGAGGAGGGTCAGCCCCAGAGATGGGGGGCATTTGGGCACAAGGCAAAGGCAGTCAGTGGGCCCCTGTGTCCTCCTCCCCAGGATATTCTGAGGGGTCTGCAGCCCCTCACTGCCATCCCCTCTCCCCAGCCCAGTACAAGAGCCCTGGCCCTGGGGACCCTCAGGCAGCTCCTGCCGCCCCAGTGACAGAGTGGCACTGGGACAGCCTGCCCCAGGCTGCTGCAGCCAGAAAGGTCTTCTCATCTCCCATTTATTCAGCCCTGCTGCTGATGGGTCTCAGAAAAAGAAGTGTTAGCTGGTTCATTTTTTGTTTATTGAAACACACACTGACTGAAACACGCTTACTGACTCTTTATTTACAGAAATATTTTTTGTCACAGACGAGAGGTGAAAAGTTTAGGAGGAGGGGAGGAATAGTGAATGCTTGTCACAAGAGATGCTGTGAATCCTTTGCAGAGGAAGGTACACAGTCTATGGCTGATGAAAAAATGTCCAATCAGTTTCCTCAGGGCACCCTTGAGCTCCTGGTTCCTCATGCTGTAGATGAGGGGGTTCACTGCTGGAGGCACCACCGAGTACAGAAATGACACCACTAGATTCAGGAATGAAGAGGAGACAGAGGGGGGCTTCAGGTTGGAAGACACCCCAGTGGTGATAAAGAGGGAAACCACGGCCAGGTGAGGGAGGCACGTGGAAAAGGCTTTCTGTCTTCCATGCTGTAAGGGGATCCTCATCACAGCCCTGAATATCTGCACATAGGACACCACAATGAAAACAAAACATCCCAAAAAACCAAAAGCACTAACCACCAGAAGGCCAGCTTCCCTGAGGTAGTCCGAGTCTGAGCAGGAGAGCTTGAGGATCTGGGGGATTTCACAGAAGAACTGGTCTAGGCCATTGCCTTGGCAGAGAGGTATTGAAAATGTATTGGCCGTGTGCAGGAGAGCATGGAGAAAGCCACTGCCCCAGGCAGCTGCTGCCATGTGGACACAAGCTCTGCTGCCCTGGAGGGACCCATAGTGCAGGGGTTTGCACATGGCAACGTAGCGATCATAGGCCACGACTGTCAGAAGATAAAACTCTGCTGACATCAAGGTGAGAAATAGAAAGACCTGGGAAACACATCCCGAGAAGGAGATGGCCCTGGTGTCCCAGAGGGAGTTGGCCATGGCTTTGGGCAGAGTGGTGGAGATGCAGCCCAGGTCGAGGAGGGCGAGGTTGAGGAGGAAGAAGTACATGGGGGTGTGGAGGCGGTGGTCACAGGCTACGGCAGTGATGATGAGGCCATTGCCCAGGAGGGCAGCCAGGTAGATGCCCAGGAAGAGCTAGAAGTGCAAGAGCTGCAGCTCCCGCGTGTCTGCGAATGCCAGGAGGAGGAAGTGGGTGATGGAGCTGCCGTTGGACATTTGTTTCCTCTGCTCATGGGGGCCTGTCCAAGAAGGAAACAGGAGTGAAGAGTGAGGACAAACACCTCTGAGCAGAACCTGTTCATTTTTCAAAGAAACCTCCAAGCAGATGGGAACCAGGAGTGATCACAGGTTAAATCTCACAATGATATAAAAGAGCTTTTGACCACTGTCACTCCCAGGTCCCCTGGCTGCAGAACAGAGCTGGGGGGGTTGTTTTGTGTATTTTGATCCTGTTACCCCTGGCCCACTTGAGGAGTCATGTTTGAAGGTAGAAATCCCTGGCATTTCTGCTACCCTACGAGTGCTATTGTGAGAGTCCTGGGAGGCAATACGACAGACCCTTAGTGCAGAAGGAGGAGAGCTGGTCTCTCCATCCATCCTGCTCTCAGCTGCTTTTTGCCAGCACTCCTTTGGTCTGGAGGATGATCCCACGGAGAGCAGAGGAGTCCCGTTCCAAAGTGCAGATCTCCAAACTCCCCTCCTCAGTGAAGAGCTGTCAGCTTTTGCATGCCCAGAAGATGGGGTGCCCTTTGTGGAGAGTTAATGTTATCCCCACCCCATGGACTGCATTGCCTAGAGACCCAGAGGTTAGAAGAGGCCTTGGGCCCCAGGGACACATCTGCATGGCGGGACCTGCAGGGTCAGTGGCTGAGCTGCTGATGAAGCCCCCACCCCAGAGAGACTGAAAACAAGAGCAACAGCAGCAGCAGAAGGGACGGGTGGAGAAGCAAGGAGAAATGCCCCGATGCTTCTGCCAAGGGAAACAAGGCCAGATACGGATACAGATACAGATACAGAATCTTAGTGGTTGGAAGGGACCTCTGAGATCATCGAGTCCAACCCCAAAAAAAAACCCAAGAAAAACAAAAAAAAACAAAAAAAACCCACCAACAACACACACCAACACCCACCTACTAAACTCCACACCCACAACCCCACACACAACACCCCACCACAAACCATAATCTTGGGCACTAGAGCATGCCCTGAAGAGCCATGTCTACACGTTTCTTAAATACCTCCAGGGATGGTGACTCCACCACCTCCCTGGGCAGGCCGTTCCAGTGCCTGACCACTCTTTCAGTAAAGTAATTCTTCCTAATATCTAATCTAAACCTCCCCTGCCGCAGCTTCATACCATTTCCTCTGGTCCTGTCGTTATTCCCTTGGGAGAAGAGGCCAACCCCTGCCTCTCTACAGTTTCCTTTCAGGTAGTTGTAGAGGGCAATGAGGTCTCCCCTCAGCCTCCTCTTCTCCAAACTAAACATGCCCAGCTCCCTCAGCCTCTCCTCGTAGGACTTGTTCTCCAGACCCCTCACCAGCTTGGTGGCTCTCCTCTGGACACGCTCCAGCACTTCAATGTCTTTCCTGTAGTGAGGGACCCAAAACTGAACACAGTACTCGAGGTGAGGCCTCACCAATGCCGAGTACAGAGGCACGATGACTTCCCTACTCCTGCTGGCCACGCTATTCCTGATACAAGCCAGGATGCTGTTGGCCTTCTTGGCCACCTGGGCACACTGCTGGCTCATGTTAAGCCGGCTGTCCACTAACACTCCCAGGTCCTTTTCTGCCAGGCAGCTTTCGAGCCACTCAGCCCCAAGCCTGTAGCGTTGCCCGGGGTTGTTGTGACCAAAATGCAGGACCCGGCACTTGGCCTTATTAAACCTCATCACGTTGGCCTTGGCCCATTGATCCAACCTGTCTAGATCCCTCTGTAAAGCCTTCCGACCCTCAAGCAGATCAACACTCCCACCTAGTTTGGTGTCATCCGCAAACTTACTGAGGGTGCATTCAATCCCCTTGTCTAGATCATCAATAAAGATATTGAACAAGACTGGCCCCAAAACTGAGCCCTGAGGGACACCACTGATGACCGGCCGCCAACCAGATTTTGCTCCATTAATCACAACTCGCTGGGCACGGCCATCCAGCCAGTTTTTTATCCAGCGGAGGGTACACTTGTCTATGCCATGATTCTCCAGTTTCTCCAGGAGAATGCCGTGGGGGACGGTGTCGAAGGCCTTACCAAAGTCCAGGTAGACAACATCCACAGCCTTCCCCTCATCGAGAAAGCGGGTCACATGGTCATAGAAAGAGATCAAGTTGGTCAGGCAGGGCCTCCCTTTCATAAACCCATGCTGGCTGGCCCTGATCCCTTGGCTGCCCTGCACTTGCCTTGAGAGCTCACTCAGGATGATCCTCTCCATGATCTTTCCCGGTACCGAGGTCAGGCTGACAGGCCTGTAGTTTCCGGGATCCTCCTTCCGGCCCTTCTTGTAGATGGGCGTCACATTGGCCACTCTCCAGTCATCCGGCACCTCTCCTGTTGACCAGGATTGTTGATAGATAATGGAGAGAGGCTTGGTGAGCTCTCCTGCCAGCTCCCTGAGAACCTTTGGGTGAATCCCGTCCGGCCCCATAGACTTATGCGTGTCCAGGTGCATAAGCAAATCATTAACTACTTCCTCCTGGATTACAGGGGAGTTGTTCTGTTCTCCATTCTTATCTTCCAGCCCAAGAAGCTGAACACCCCGGGAGTAGCTGGTCTGACTATTAAAGACAGAGGCAAAGAAGGCATTAAGTATCTCAGCCTTCTCCTCATCCTTGGTTGCAAGGTTTCCCCCCACATCCAGTAAGGGATGGACATTCTCTGTCACTCTCTTTTTGTTGATGTATTTATAGAAACTTTTTTTGTTGTCCCTTATGTTAATTGCCAGGTTGAGTTCCAGCTGGGCTTTTGCCTTCCTGATTTTTTCTCTGTATGACCTAACACGATCTCTGTACTCCTCCTGAGTTGCCTGTCCCCTCTTCCAAAGGTGGTAAACCTTCCTTTTTTCCTTAAGTCCCATCAAGAGCTCTTTGTTCATCCAGGCCGGCCATTTTCCCCGCCCTTTAATTGTGTGCCTCATGGGGACAGCCTGCTCCTGGGCCTTTAGGATTTCCCTCTTGAAGAGCGTCCAGCCTTCCTGGGCTCCTTTGTCTCTCAGGACTACCTCCCACGGGACTCTCCCAACCAGGGTTCTGAACAGGCTAAAGTCTGCCCACCGGAAGTCCAAGATGGAGGTTTTGTTAACCCCCTTCCTTACCTCACTATGGATGGAAAACTTAACTATTTCATGGTCACTAAGCCCAAGACGGCCTCCGACCTCCACGTCCCCCACTAGCCCTTCTTTGTTTGTGAACAGCAGGTCTAGCAAGGCACCTCCCCTGGTAGGCTCACCTACCATTTGTGTCAGGAAGTTATCCTCCATACACTCGAGGAACCTCCTAGCCTGCCTGCTCTCTGCTGTGTTATATTTCCAGCAGATGCCTGGTAAGTTGAAGTCCCCAACTAGAACAAGGGCTGGCGTTTGCGAGACTGCAGCCAGCCGCTTATAGAATACCTCATCAACCTGCTCATCCTGGTTGGGTGGTCTATAGCAGACTCCCAGCACAAAATCACCTTTGTTAGCCTTCCCTTTCACCCTTACCCATAAACACTCAACTTCTTCATCACTGGAGTCTATCTCTATAGAGTCAAACAGCTCCCTAATGTACAGAGCCACACCCCACCCCCCTCCTTCCTTGCCTATTCCTTCTGAAGAGCTTATAGCCACTCATTGCAGCATTCCAGTCATGACCATCATCCCACCACGTTTCCGTGATGGCAACTATGTCGTAGTTGTCCTGCCGCACAATGGCTTCTAGATCATCCTGTTTGTTGCCCATGCTACGTGCATTAGCGTAGATGCACTTGACCTGGGCTACTGATTTCACCCCCATCTTTGGCCCTTGACACTCAGGTTCATTACCAGCAGGCCTGGTTTTATCCCCTTCCCCCTTAACTTTCGGCTTAAAGCTCTGTCCATGAGCTTTGTTAACTCTTAGCCTAGTACCCTTTTCCCCTTCTAGGAAAGGGTTTTCCCAATGTTCTCTAGCAGTAATTTCTAAACATCTATCACTGTTCTCTGATGAAATGTCAGAGTGACACCTCTGAGATACGACTCCTCACAAGCTCCTACACAGACCAGAAGCCTCCTCTTGGCCTGTTGGCTACTCAGGCAGCAGCTCCTCACAAGCACATACCAACCTATTTGCTGCGTGCTCGTCTTTTGGGGGGACCCAAGCCAGTACTGACCCCCCTCTCCGTCACTTGCTCACCCCTCCTAGAAGGGGGCCGTAGCCCCTGGGCATGTTCCAGCGTGTCCGTGCCCCACCACCTTTCGGGCACCCCTCCGCCATCTTGAATTCCCCCCAGCCCACCCTGTCAGGGCTTGTTCTGCAGCCTGGTAAAGTGGGGGACCCCCACCCGGCCTTTTCCTTCCGCTTCCGTTCACATTTAAACTCTAATTCTTCACTACACTAAATCTTATTGAAGAAGGATTTATCCAATTAAAAACGACAATTCAAATTTAGAAACATTCAAAATTTTCAATTCAAAATTATTAATTTAATTTCTATACCTTTATTAATGTTGACCTAGATCAAAATGTATATACATATCTATATATATATAAGTAGTGTATCTATTTATAAATGAATAAATAAATTCATTAATAGAATTATACACTTCCTTTCATAGATATATTCCTCTAGGTGTATATATTGCCTACCAATCTTATAGTTTTATATCCAAGCACTTCTGGGCCAAAGGAGGCAGGCAGCCAATCCCAGGGGCTGTGTTCCTCTAAAGAAGTTGTCATGGTCAGTGGCCCAGCTGAAGTGCCTCTGTACCAACGCACGCAGCCTGGGGAACAAAGAGGAGGAGCTGAGCACCCTTGTGCAGCTGGAATCCTCACGGCTGGGGTTTGCTACAGGCCACCCGAGCAAGAGGAGCCTTTTGACGAAGCGTTCTTACTTCACCTCCAGGAAGCACCACACTCAGAGGCTGAGATCTACTGGGGGACTCCAGTCACCCTGGCAGCTGCTGGAAGAGCATCCCATGAAGCTGTGAGCAGTGCAGGAGACTCATGGAGTGTGTTGACGAAGGGATTGAGAGCAGCCCTGCAGAGAAGGGCGTGAGGATGCTGGGGCTGGAGTAACTGAACATGAGCTGGACACCTGCGCTGGCAGCCCAGAAAGCCAAGCGCATCCTGGGCTGCATGAGAAGAAGCGTGGCCAGCAGGTGGAGGGAGGGGATTCTCCTCCTCTACGCTGCTGTGGTGAGACCCCAGCTGGGGAACAGCGTCCAGCTCAGGGGTGCCAAGCACAAGACAGATACGGACCTGTTAGCGTGCGTGTAGAGGAGGGCCACAAACATGCTGTGAAAGCTGGAACACCTCTCATGGAGAAAAGCTGAGAGAGTTGGGGTTGTTCAGCACAGAGAAGGGAAGGCTCCAGGGAGACCTTATTGCAGGGATCCAACATAAAAAGGAGGCTCATGGGACAGTCGAGGAGAGACTGTGTACCAAGGCCTGCAGTGACAGGACGAGGACCAGGGCTTTAAGGTGTGTCCCCAGGGTGTCCCCATCCCACCCGACCTGCGCCTCCTCCCCCGGCAACCCCAGCTCCGCCATGATGCCAGTGGGCAGTGGGGCAACGACCACTCAAGCGGGAAACCGGACCCACTTCCGGCGCAGGGGATGATGGGAGATGGAGTACGGGCCAGTGCGCACCAGCCATCCCAGTACGGGCCAGTGACCCCAGTATGGACGAGCATAGCCTGTTCCCAGTGTGGTCCCAGTGCTCCCAGTATGACTCCCTGACTCCCCCCACTGCTCCCAGTGCAGTCCCAGTACTCCCAGTATGACTGCCGGACATCACCAAGTGCTCCCAGTGCGGTCCCAGTGCTCCCAGTAGGACTCCCTGACTCCCCCCAGTGCCCCCAGTGCTATTCCAGTGCTCCCAGTATGACCCCCTGACTCCCCCCAGTGCTCCCAGTACAGTCCCAGTGCTCCCAGTATGACTTCCTGACTCCCCCCAGTGCTCCCAGTGCGGTCCCAGTGCTCCCAGTATGACCCCATGACTCCCCCCAGTGCTCCCAGTGAGATCCCAGTGCTCCCAGTATGATTCCCTGGTTCCCCCCAGTGCTCCCAGTGAGGTCCCAGGGCTCCCAGTATGACCCCCTGACTCCCCCCAGTGCTGCCAGTGCTGTCCCAGTGATCCCAGTATGACCCCCTGAATCCCCCCAGTGATCTCACTACACTCCCAGTGCTCGCAGTATGACTTCCTCAATCCCCCAAGTGATCCCAGTGAGGTCCCAGTTCTCCCAGTATGACTCTCTGGTTGACCCCAGTGCTCCCAGTACAGTCCCAGTGCTCCCAGTATGCCTCTCTGGTTCCCCCCGGTACTCCCAGTGCGGTCCCACTACTCGCAGTAGGACTCCCTGACTCCCCCCAGTGCTCCCAGAACAGTCGCAGTGCTCCCATTATGACTCCGTGACTCCCCCCAATGCTCCCAGTGCAGTCCCAGTGCTCCCAGTATGACTCCCTGACTCCCCCCCAGTGCTCCCAGTGCTGTACCAGTGCTCCCACTATGACTCCCTGACTCCCCCCAGTGCTCCCAGTGCA
Organism: Larus michahellis; assembly: GCF_964199755.1. Classification (NCBI taxonomy): domain Eukaryota; kingdom Metazoa; phylum Chordata; class Aves; order Charadriiformes; family Laridae; genus Larus; species Larus michahellis. The sequence goes on along the minus strand of NW_027436116.1, from coordinate 176,194 downwards.
GACCCAGTACTCCCAGTATGACTCCCAGTATGACTCCCTGACTCCCCCCAGTGCTCCCAGTGCTTTCCCAGTGCTCCCAGTATGAGCCCCTGACTCCCTCCACTGCTCCCAGTGCAGTCCCACTGTTCCCTGTATGACTCTGTGACTCCCCTGTGCTCCCAGTGCGGTCCCAGTGCTCCCAGTATGACTCCCTGACTCTCCCCAGTGCTCCCAGTATGGCCCCAGTGCTCCCAGCATGACTCGCTGCTTCTCCCCAGTGCTCCCAGTGTTGTCTTAGTGCTCCCAGTATGACTCCCCGAATCCTTGGTAACTCCCTGAGTTCTCAGGGCTCATTGAGAGGCTTTGAACTGGATTTGGAGGGGGTTGGGGACGGTCCTGGGCTTGCTGGGGAGCTGCCAGGGCGCAGTTGCTCAGCGCTCGTGGGCCAGTGTGCCAGTATTTCTGGTAGCCAGAAGGCACAGCACATCTCAAGGGTCACAACTACACACACGACTCCCTCTCTGAAATGCTGATACACCAGTGCACGCGGCGTGGGGAATAAGCAGGAAGAGCTGGAGATCTGTGCGCGGTCGCAGGGCCACGATCTCATTGCAGTCACTGAGACATGGTGGGACAGCTTGCGTGAGTGGAATGCTGTCATGGGTGGCTACGTCCTTTCCCGGAAAGACAGGCCAGCGAGGCGTGGTGGTGGAGTTGCACTCCATGGGAGAGAGCATTTGGAATGCATCGGGCTCTCACTAGGGGCGGATGACGAGAGGGTCGAGAGCTTATGGGTGAGGATTAAGGGGCAGGCCAACATGAGGGACGCTGTTGTGGGTGTTTATCACAGGCCACCTGATCAGGATGGGGAAGCTGATGAGGCTTTCTACAGACAGCTGAAGGTAGCCTCGCAGTCGCAGGCCTTGGTTCTCATGGGGGACTTCGATCACCCTGATATCTGCTGGGCAGACCACGCAGCCAGGCACGCACAGTCCAGGAGGCTCCTCCAGTGCATTGATGACAACTTCTTGACACAGGTGGTGCAGGAGCCAACAAGGAGAGGAGCACTCCTGGACCTGGTACTGACAAACACAGAGGGACTGGTGGGGGACATTAAGGTTGGGGGCACCCTAGGTTGTAGTGATCATGAAATGATGGAGTTCAGGATCATGGCTACCCAAACTGCTTGGAGAGATCCCATGGGCTGGGGCTCTGGAAGGCAAAGGGGCTCAAGACAGCTGGTTGGTATTCAAAGACCACTTCCTCCAAGCTCAGGATCGGTGCATCCCGAAGAGAAAGAAATCGGCCAAGGGACACAGGAGACCTGCATGGTTGAGCAGGGAGCTTCTGAAAAAGCTCAAGTGGAAGAAGGAAGTCTACAATACGTGGAAGAAGGGACTGACCCCTTGGGAGGATTACAGGAATGCTGCCAGAGCGTGCAGGGATGAAACAAGGAAAGCCAAGGCCACCTTGGAATTAAACCTGGCCAGGGATGTCAAGCTCAACAGGAAGGGCTGCTACAGGTATATTGGAAGCAAAAGGAAGAGCAGAGAAGTTGTGGGCCCACTGTTGAATGAGACAGGAGCCATGGGGACAGAGGATGCGGAGAAAGCAGAGTTACTGAATGCCTTCTTTGCTTCGGTCTTTACTGCTCCGCCCAGCCCTCAGGAGTCCCAGGCATTGGGGGAAGTAACAGGGAAAGAAGACGACTTCCCTTGAGGTTGAGGAGGATCGAGTGAGGGATCAATTACATCAATCAGATCTTCACAAGTCCATGGGCCCCGATTGGATGCCTCCGAGAGTGCTGAGGGAGCTGGCAGAAGTCATTGCTGGGCCACGTTCCATCATCTTTGAAAGGTCCTGGAGAACAGGCGAGGTGCCTGAGGACTGGAGGAAAGCCAATGTCCCTCCAGTCTTCAAAAAAGGCAAGAGGGAAGAGCCAGGGAACTACAGGCCAGTCAGCCTCACCTCCATCCCTGGAAAGATGATGGAACAGCTTGTTCTGGGCATCATCTCAAGGCATGTGGAGGAAAAGAAAGCTATCAGAAGTACTCAACATGGATTCACCAAGGGGAAATCATGTCTGACTAACCCAATAGCCTTCTGTGATGGCGTGACTGGATGGATAGATGAGGGGAGGGCAGTGGATGGTGTCTACCTTGACTTCAGCGAGGCTTTCGACACGCTCTCCCACAGCATCCTCATAGGGAAGCTTAGGAAGAGCGGGCTTGATAAATGGACAGCAAGGTGGATAGATAACTGGTTGAAAGACAGAGCTCAGAGGGTGGTGATTAGGGGCACAGAGTCTAGTTGGAGGTCAGTGAGCAGTGGTGTTCCCCAGGGGTCAGTACTGGCTCCAGTCCTCTTCAATATCTTCATCAACGACCTGGATGAGGGGACAAAGTGCACCCTCAGCAAGTTCACTGATGACACAAACCTGGGAGGGGTGGCTGACACACCAGAAGGCTGTGCCACCATCCAGAGAGACCTGGACAGGCTGGAGAGTTGGGCAGAGAGAAACCTTATGAAATTCAACCAGGGCGAGTGTAGGGTGCTGCACCTGGGGAGGACTAACCCTGTGCACCAGGACAGGTTGGGCGCTGACCTGCTGGAGAGCAGCTCTGTGGAAAGAGACCTGGGAGTACTGGTGGACAACAGGATGACCATGAGCCAGCAATGGGACCTTGTGGCCAAGAAGGCCAATGGCATCCTGGGGTGCATCAAGAAGAGTGTGGCCAGCAGGTGGAGGGAGGTCATCCTCCCCCTCTACTCTGCCTTGGTGAGGCCGGACCTGGAGCACTGTGTCCAGTTCTGGGCTCCCCGGTTCAAGAAGGACAGGGAACTGCTGGAGAGGGTGCAGCAGAGAGCTACCAAGGTTAGTTTGCAGCAACAGAAAAGGCTGCTCCGCAACACCTCCTCCCTGGGCCTCCACCTTGGCTGTGCCCCGTATTAGCTCCAAGGCGGAGACGGTCTTGAGTGGTCAAACTCCAATGGCTCATGCTCTGTGCTCAGGTTCACCTCCAAAGGGGGTGCAGAGGGAAAGCTCAGGTTGGAGGTTCATGGGAAGGTTAGAAGGCCTGTGTCCTGTCACTGCACTGCAGATGTCTATGTTTGTACAGTTTAACGTGACACGAACAACGGATGAGTGTGTCTGAGCAAGGCAGCCTTGCGTGGCTCTATCGCCAATAGCACAAATGACCCTTCCAGAAGAGGGCATCTCCTGCCCTCCTGTGAGGCTCACGCAGCCCTTGATTTCTTATTCTGCAACTCTACGCATGGGTCGAGCCCTACCGTTCAGCCAGTTCTTCACCCACCGCACCCTCCACCTGCTCATCTCCAAGTTGGGCAGCTTGTCCAGAAGGATACTTTGAGGGACACTGTCAAAAGCTTTACTAAAATCCAGCAAAACTACATCCACCACCTTCCCTTCATCCACTAGGCAGGTGACCTTATTGTGGTTCGTGGTGAATGGCCTGTTCCCCTTAATGTTAACTCCTTCTCCCAGGTGGGCGTTAGGGCTCTAGATGGCCCCCAGTTCAGGCTCGGCTGTTCGCTCTCCAGGAAGGGCACTCTGTGGAGACTGCAGCAATACTGAGAGGGTTTCCCAGCAAAGTCCAAGATAACAAGAGGAGGAGAAAGCCCAAGCTCTGACTCCATGAAGAGAAACTGGAGGTGCTGGAGATAATCTGGCCAAAGATTCCCCATGACAGCGGAATCGCTTCCCACCACTACCACTGTTCATACCTTAAGTTCCTCAGTTTGCTGCTTCACTGTCTCCAGACCTGTTCCAACTGGGGACATAGATGCCAACCCGCTGCCAGCAATGTCCACCCAGTCAAACATTGCCTGAAAATCACAGTATGAAACTGAAGCATGAGCAGAGAAATAGTGTCAGATTTCAAAGTCGCATTAAGTAAAATACCAGAATTTTTTACTCCAGAGAACAAGATTACTGTGCGCTTTGAAAACAAAACAAAGCAAACCAAAACCAAACAGCATTCTCCAGCGGAACCTAGGGGTTTTTGCAATACAAGGGATCCAGTATTAACTAAAGTATTCCACGTAATGGTTACGAGAATGTACATGCTGCAAGACTGAACCCCTATTAGCAGCAATATCCTGCCAGTACTATTCATGCGGACTAGTACTCTACTTCTGGAGTAAAATCAGTAATTTTTATGAATACCCCAAAAGGTAAATACAAGACAAACTCTGTTCCGCACTCCTTCGGAGCAAAGATGGAAGGTGGTAGCTGAATGATAACACACTTTAAATGATGATGACAGAAGAACTTCTGTTGAAGGATAACGGTATCTGTGTAAGGAAGATGGAACGCGACCCATTCAGTACAGATTAGACAGTGATGGCCAATACCTGAGCTTGACTGAATCTCCTCAGGATAAGGCAGCTGGAACTTCAAAAAACAAATGAAGTCTCCCCAGATGTGAGGCTTTGTGGGTACTTCCCTTACTCCTGATATAATGCAGAACAACCTCAAGAACACTCCAGTTAAAGATTAAGAACACCTATAGCACTCTGGGCAATTAATTACACAGAGGAAAAAATACCTCTGCCAGGCCCTTTTTCCTCCTGCCTGTTATCTGTGATTCATTACGGAGAAGGGCTTAGGACGGCTTCTCAGAGCTGCCCACTGCTACACAGCTCCTTGGGAAAAGGAGAACTAACCCCCCCAACACGCTCAACAGGGTGAGGCAGCTGTAGCTAACAATCTGCCCACAATACTTTTAATAATGTCTATTGAAATGAGCATAAGGCGGCAGTTAAATACAGTTCTTGTACAAAGTACCAAGCTTGTAGGAGGTACAACGTGCAGCCCCAGGAAATACAAAGCTCTTAAAGCAACGGCAATGTTCCTAATGTAACCCTACAAGTCAACCTCTGGGCAGTATGAAAATAAGAGACCTTGAAGAAAAAAACATGGAAAACAAGATGTTGCATTATTATTAAGATGTGTTCTGCTGCTCGATCTGCACCGAACACACAAGCAACTGCCCTCAGTGTCATGTGAAACTCTGTTTTTAAAGATCCAATGAACCAAGACAGACAGTAATTCCACTGGGCAAAAAGACAGCTTTGCAAAATCTGACCATGAAAACCCTTCTACTGTTTCCATCTTCCAGCCATTCACTGACAAAAGACATGAGGCCTGCCACTCAGCCAAAACTTGCAAAGAATAGGCAAAAAAATGAAATAAAATACAGCGCATATAGAGAAAAGATATCTTAAAAAACTGCTGGAAAGTTTACCTACCGATTTTAAAAGTGAATCATCTTCCAAAGTATTGTGATTGGATAAATTACGGTAAGAATTAGTATGATGCTCCAGTATGTCTATATTCTTAGTATAATTATGCTAAAGAATTCCTGTAATGGTCCAGTAACATTATGTTAATATTTTGGGCTTAAAATAGTCAAACTGAAATATTTCACTTATAAAAAAGGTGGAATAAAATTGAAGTTCTTTCACTGCCCTCCACTCAAAGAAAACAGCTGCAGGTGAGTATACGGACCTGTATTCTCTTCCTTTCCGATGATGTAAACATGTCACACCTTCAACTCGCCTATTATGTTACGTACTGACTGCCACCAGGAAATGTGAGCAGGGTTACTATAAACTTGTGTCTTACCAATAAAGGGGACATCAATTTTGAATCTATACATAGAGGAGTATATGAACAACTACATGCAGAAAACAACCCAAACAGACTTAGTCTTCAATGGAAGAAAAACCTCCAACCCAACCAACCCCGAGAAAAAATATCTGCCTACTGAAGAAAACAGTCGCTAGAATCAGTGACACATGTCACCTTCCCAATCACGTAACATTTTTTACTACAACCACGTTAAATCCTATTGACTCAAGATTGGGTTAGGTGTATCACACCATCTTACCTGCAGTCCATCTTGGTATGGAACAGCTGCCTGCAGAGCTTCAACAAGCTTATCTGCCCGGTCTTTCCTTGTTTTGCTTAAGGCATCCCAGGCAGAATTCAGCTGCAAGTAGGTGAAATTTACTCCAACGGACAAAAGAATGTTACTGCTGCTCTATAATGTGCGTTCACTCATTATTCACTCATCAATAACACCAATAAACTAAGCATGAATAGTTCACATTAATTCCATGTTAAAACTCTTGTTCTCCTTATCACTGCATAGTTACTTTCCTTCAGAATGTACTCGACGTTCTGGATGACAAAAGCTGTAAAATTCAATACTGATTACTGAATAGTTTCATTAACCTACGGATTAGAGTCAATATGGGAAATAGTATTATTAAATCATTTGGAACTGCATCCTTATCAAAAAGGTAGCTTAAAAGAAACACACTGCTGAACACTGGAGAAATTGTCAGTACTCTGTAGTCATCCAAGCAGCATTGTCTCAGTCAAGATGTCGCACTTGGCATAAACCAGATACGTTTCAAATTTATTCCAGCATTCCTATTGCAAAAAGTAGCCATCTATTGCATTCATCAGTGACTATTTCCACAAAAAACCTTTCTGTCTTTTACAGAACTTTTAACCCATAAATCAATACAATAAAATTGTCTATACATTCTGAACTAATACAAGCCAAGATCCATTTACTTGAAAAGCAAACCTTACGTTATCATAAAAGCTTCAGGGGTATCTTGCATTTGCCGCAAAATGTTTATTTGCAAAATTTGTTGGGGGCAGGGAGGATATACCAATTTCAGCTGAACAAGCACCTGGCGTAGCAGATTCAAGCACCTGCATTTCCCATACCTCATCTATGCTCTTGTGGACAATAGGTTTGTCAGGCTCTCCACAAGCAGCTCCAAGGTCAGAGCCAAGGCTCAGAACTGTTGCTAGTTCCTCTTGCAGTCCCTCAATTTCTTCTTTAGCAGCCTACAAAGACAAAAAAAAATCAATGCCGCTCACACTAACTTTAATAATCTATGTACAGCTTGTTTTCAAGATAGGACATGGCAGGATTCGGCCTGTGGTTTCTTTAAAGTCCCTTGGACTTACAATCTGACGCTTAAAACACAAGCATCCCTTTGCAGGGTCAGAGTGAAATCACCTGACACCAGTCTAAATTAGAACAATGGCTTATGATGTCACTTTGCATGAGATGAAAAAAAATAAACAGGAAGTTTTCAATTAGATTTCTTTAATCAGAGTGTTTTCTTTTTCAGAGGTTGTCAGTCAACCCTCAAATCTTTAACTATCAGCATGAATAATTACAGGCTTAGAGCATAATACATAGAGCACGATACATGCGTACACCTTTCATTTAGATGTTACCTATTACTCAGGGAATCTCAAGTACGTATCACTTTCAAAAGTCTCAGTGACGTGCTTATTATATACGTGTTCATAAGCAGATATGCAAATACAAGGACAGGCACCTGTTGCATGCTCATTGCAATTCAGAACTGGTACATGTTATTTACCACAGACTCTCGAGATATCACTATAGTAAATTCCTACACAATTATCCCTCTTGGTCTCTAAAAAAGTAGCCTCCTGTGGTATTTCATAGTAATTCTGTCTTTTCTCCGCATACTGTAAATAACATACTTTAAGTCAACAAAATACTTTCTACTGACCTCAGCGTCTTCTTGCTGTTGCTTGACTAGAGATGGGTCAACTCCAGGTCCCTCCAGTTCTCCAATGAGCTCCTGAGTATCTTTAATAGTAGCTGCAGGAGCCACGTGACTACACCACAACTTTGCGGCTAGTTTCATTACATCCAACAATTTGGCCTCCCTCTCCTCAGTCAAGGTCTGGATGTCTTCCCAAATGAGGACCATTTGGTCTAGTTTATCTTGAACAGCTAAACAACAGAGGAACTAGATTACTACCTTGGCAAATGATTCTTGGCCATAAATCTCTCTACAGTTCTACAGCAGAAACATATGGGTATCTTTTAAAATTTAGACTGTAAAATTGTTTCTTTACAGGACGACTCATAACCTTAAGTGGAAACAACCACCACAACCTTAAAAAATAAAACAAAGGTCATATCCACGATGAATTATTTTAAAGAAATACTTTGCTTTTATACATCTTCTCCAGCTTCTCCAGGAGAACACAATCCCCAGAGCAGTGGTCATCAGAAATGAACATTTTTATATGCTGCAGCTTGCTGCATTTCCACTACATGAAACTTTCCTCCATCTATTACCTTTAGCAGATATATCCTTATCGGCTCCTTCTGAGCGAGCAATCATTTCCTTCCCTCTCTGTTTAAGCGTCTCATACACCGGCTGAAGTCTTTCCAGATCCACTGACACGTTCTTATTTTCACTGATTTGCTCTTTAATCTTCTCAACCTCTGCTGAGGTTGAAGGTGGCTGCCTCAGACGTTCAGCTGTGCCTTTCAGACTCTCAAGAGTCAAATCTATCTTGTCATGAAACTGGTAGGGTGGTAAAGGACAGAAAGAAGTGGCAGAGAAATTAGGAAAAAAAAACAACTGCAAAATGGCATTTGAAATTCTCTTGGAAAAAGGTACTTTAAAATTAACATATTTAACATCTCTAGCCAACAGAGGTATGTGCCACTTGCAATACTGCCCTTCGTGGTTCTTCCCCTCTCTCAATATCTACATTACAAAAATGACCTTGCAAAATGGTACTTCCTCTCAGATTGAAGAATTTTACTGTGAAATCCGCTTTCAGTCCTGAGACGTTCCATCTGAAGATACTATACATAGAGCAGAATCTACTTGCCTTTACTCCTGTGTCATCCATACAGTAGGTTGTACCTTATTTTGGAGAGCCATGACTCGTTGGCTCTTTCATGAGCCATTCCATCATTTTAGCAAGCTGTTTACCTGAGTAGTAAATACATACTTTTTCATATCAGGACCAATACACTGGCATATAACCACTGGTTAAGATTCGATATGTCTGGTCATTCAAAAAGACGTCTCTTAGTGCCCAGGTGATGCTTGTTACTGCAGTAAAAGAACGTTACTTTCTGCAACTAAAAGCACACGACAGCGCGTGTTATGTTGACCCACAGTTGACTGAGCCCAGGGAGGTGTCCAGAAACTCAGTTACAGCTCTGTAACATGGTTCACCCTTTGGTATAGGTCCAAAGACAGCCTTTACTACATGCTTTTGGATCCCTAGAGACTCCTAAAAACACCTCACCACCGTGCTCCTTTCAATTTACAGAAATTAGTAAACCTTGGGTGCATTTAACGATCCCTCCGGGATCTACAAAAAGCACTCCTGACTACACTTGGGAAAGGTGCCAGAAAGAGCACAGCAAAACAAGATTGCCTGATGGGAACAAATAGCTCCATCCTTTCTATTCAAAGGAATACAGGCAATGCGAATGTAATGACTTTTTCCCACCACACAACCCACTTCAAATCAGACACTGTGACCAACGTTATGGACTCAGTGTTTTTGTCAGAAGTGCGAATATCATACAAGCCAGCAAAATGTGTTCTGGAAGATAAGTAGCCTTCCCACCTTCCGGACTTCCGGAAAACTGATTGCAGCAACAAAACCTTACAAAAGTGGTAAAGATAGGAATTAAATTGGCACTATCAAGGTCCAATTTTAGGAGATATATATATTAAATTTTAAAATTGTTGGTACATTCAGTGGGCTTCCTTGTACTCGTACTTCAATGAATGAGACGAGGTGTTTTAGAACTTAAAAGGAAGAAAATGCAAGTCATTACAACCTCTCATTCTGGCTCCATAGGTTATGGGGTGCCTTTGATACGTAGTGCTGCCACATATTCCTCTTGGATAGAAAAACCTTCTCCTGGGCTCAGCTCCAGCAACTGAGGCCCAGGTTTGTCCATCTTACCTATATGAGGCTTGTGCTCAGCCATCAGCTCATGCAGTTGCTATAACAAACAAAACGACTTATCAGTTTCTTATGCTTGCACCACCACATTACAGCTGTCCACACTTTCAACACATCCAGCTGGCGAGAAATGCCAAACACCCTTCATCCTAATGTCAAGCGCAAATACTATCAAACAAAGGTAGTGATTGCTCTGCCAGTGATGGCTCCCATTCCAACAGAGAGCTACCCAGGCTTTAAACACCACAATTAGAGACGCACTGGAAAGGTCCATGCAATACTCTCGTAGGACGGATGATTGATTACAGGCAAAATATAAGATGCTAACTATGCATATGATCTTGGCAACAGACACTCCCCATATCTAGTACCTATCATGACAGAAATGGCAACAATATTCCAGGCATGTGCATAACACCACTGCATATATACTTTTCATGGTGCTATTTGTCACTTGCCTCAAACCCTTCCATTGAAGAACATCACAGAAAGAGGTACCGGCATTGCAAGAATATGAATTCAAATGATCCTTGCTTTAAGAAGAGGGAAGTAGCACCAGGAAGAGTCAAAGAAAGCAGTGAAAAGGAGAAAAGGACAAGGAAGGCCGATTAGGAGAGACTATCAACCTAGTTTAGCAGTCTCCTCTCTGGCCACAAGACCCCTCTGTCTTCACAACAGCGCTACTTCTTAATTGACACAAAGTTTAGCAAGTAATTAATAAGTAAATTAAATCTGATGTCAGCTGCCTACTCCCTCTCATCATCCACCCCCTAAGGAAGTCAAAACTGTGCATAAAACTTGTGGAAGTGAAAGGTCACAAGGTGCCTTCCAACTTGCCGAAGGATTTGGGTTTTGTTGACTTGCACCCGTAGATCTGACAAAAGGGAAAGGTTTCTTGTGGGAGTAGCCCCATCCTTCCCTCCACTTTTATTTATTTTCTCAGCTCATTCCTCCCTTTTCAGGAAAATCCCACTCTCTTGTCAGGCACTGTCCCTCCTGGTGCTGTGAACTCCACGCGTTTCTACCCTATGGCCCCTGCGCAGGAACATGTCGCCGAGGAGACCAGCTCCAGTGCAGGTAAGGCCTCACTGGGGAAGGGGATCGCGGCGGGTAAGGCCGGCAAAAAGGCTCTTTTGAGGGCTTTCGTGGCTGGGAAAAGCGGCTGCCTCGTGGCGGAACCGGCAGCTCGGGGGTTGGCTGCTGACGCAGCGGGGGCGGAGACAACGACTCACGCGGCAGTTCTAAACGGACTGTCCCGGAGCGCAGCGGCCGTCCGCTGCGCACCCAGCACCCAGGCAGCTGGGCGGTGTCACCCCGGCGAGAGCAGTCGTATAGGACGAAGCTCCTTGAACAGTAAGTTACTGGAAGCCTCTCGACCTGACCAGGACGTCATGGTAAGAACTCAGCAGAAGGCCATGCTATCCCTGAGCTCTGCACCGAGCAGCTCCGATGTGGCCACTCAGACGGAGCTTGCATGGGAACATGCTGCCACCCAGGTGTCAGGTTGCAGGGTGTGCCCTGCTCTTGCGCCGGTGTTGAATGGCAGTGGTGAGCAGACCTGTGGGAGGTGTGCCCAGGTAGAGGAACTCCTTCACCTAGTGATGGAGCTCCGTGAGGAGGTAAGTCGTCTGAGAAGTATAAGGGATTGTGAACAGGAGATAGATAACTGGAGTCGCATCCTGCCTTCCCTGAAAGAAGCACCTCAGGCAGACAGAGCTCCACATACAGAGCACTCCCCACCCTCTAGCAGCACAGCTGAATGTGGAGATTCAGAGGACAGGGGCCAGTGGCAACAAGTCCCTGTCCGGCGTGGCAGGCGTGCCACCCAGGTGACCCCCACACCATCCGAGGTGCCCTTGCAGAACGGATATGATGTTCTGCAAAGGGAACCGGAGGATGAGAAGGACAACAGCTTGCTGAACTTGGAGTTGTCACTGAGGCCAAGATGGATTAAGCCTCGTATAACAACATCTTCGGTTAGGAAAGAAAGACGGGTCCTTGTAGTAGGGGACTCGATTCTGAAGGGAGTAGAAGGTCCCATATGTAGACCAGACCCAATCTGTAGGGAGGTCTGCTGTCTCCCTGGGGCCAAAGTTAAGGATGTCCAGAAGAAACTCCCTACCCTAGTTAAGCCTGCTGACTACTACCCTTTATTGATTTTTCAGTTAGGCAATGATGAAATTTCAGGAAGAAGCCTAAGGGCAATGAAGAAAGACTTCAGGGCCCTGGGACGGATGGTTAGGGGATCAGGAGCACAAATAGTGTTTGCTTCTATCCCAACAGTTGCAAGGATTGATGAGAAGATTAATAGGAAATGCCAGCTGTTCAATGCCTGGCTCAGAGACTGGTGTCATCGGCAGGACTTGGGGTTCTTTGATTATGGGCTGCTTTTCAGGACGCCAGGCCTGCTGGCAACAGACGGCAAAAGCCTGTCTCAGAGGGGGAAAAGGGTTTTAGGGCAAGAGTTGGAGGGGCTCATTGACAGGGCTTTAAACTAGATTTGAAGGAGGATGGGGATAGATCCATGCTTGCTAGCAAAAAGCCTGAAGGTGGCATGCTGGCACTAGACTTGGAAAAGATAGGGGGCATAACCAGGCTCCTTAGGAATAAGTCTGGGGGTGGCAGAATTTCGGCTCCCGCCAGTAAAAAGGAGAAAGGACCTGTAGCCCAGCTGCAGTGCTTATACACTAATGCACGTAGCATGGGTAACAAACAGGAGGAGCTGGAAGCCATTGTGCAGCAGGATAATTATGATGTAGTCACCATCACAGAAACGTGGTGGGATGACTCACATAGCTATAGTGCTGCCATGGATGCCTATAGGCTCTTCAGGAAGGATAAGCAAGCAAGGAGAGGCGGCGGTGTGGCCCTGTATGTTAAGGAGTGTTATGAACGCTTTGAACTTAATGATGGTGATAATGAGACTGAGTGTTTCTGGGTAAGAATCAGGGGCAGGGCTAACAAGGCAGATATCGTAGTAGGAGTCTGTTATAGACCGCCCAATCAGGATGAGGAGGCAGATGAAATATTCTATAAACGGCTGGGAGAAGTCTCAAGATCGCGAGCTCTTGTCCTCGTGGGGGACTTCAATTTGCCGGACATCTGCTGGGAATACAATACAGCAGGGAGGGAACAGTCTAGAAGGTTCCTGGAATGTGCTGGGGATAACTTCCTGACACAGCTAGTGAGAGAGCCAACTAGGGAAGGTGCCCTGCTGGATCTGTTGTTTGTAAACAGGGAAGGTCTTGTGGGGGATGTGAAGGTTGGAGGCTGTCTTGGGAACAGTGACCATGAAATGATAGAGTTTTTGATTCTGCGAGAAGAAAGGAGAGGGGTCAGCAGAACTGCTACCTTGGACTTCCGGAGGGCGGACTTTGGGCTTTTCAGGAGCCTGGTTGACAAAGTCCCCTGGGAGGCAGTCCTCCAGGGCAAAGGAGCCCAGGAAGCCTGGATGATTTTCAAGAAGGAAGTCTTAAAGGCGCAGGAGCAGGCTGTCCCCATGTACCAGAAGACAAGCCGTCGGGGAAAAAGGCCGGCCTGGCTAAACAGGGAGCTAGTGTTGCAACTTAGGGAAAAAAAGAGGATCTATGGCCTCTGGAAGGAAGGGCAGGCCACTCAAGACGACTACAAAGAGGTAGTTAAGCTATGTAGGGAAAAAATCAGGAGGGCCAAAGCCCAGCTGGAGCTAAACCTGGCTTCTGTTGTCAAGGACAACAAAAAAAGCTTCTATAAATATATTAGCAATAGGAAGAGGACTAAGGATTATCTCTGTCCTCTAGTAGATAGGGCCGGCAACATAGTGACCAAGGATGAGGAAAAGGCTGAGGTACTTAATGAAGTCTTTGCCTCAGTCTTCAGCAGTAGGACCAGTTGTTCCCTGAGCACCCAGACCCCTGAACTAGAAGACAGGGATGGGGAGCAGAATGAAGCCCCTCTAATCCAAAGGGAAATGGTGAGGGACCTGCTTCAGCACCTGGAGGTGCACAAATCTATGGGGCCGGATGGGATCCACCCAAGGGTATTGAAAGAGCTGGCGGAGGTGCTCGCCAGGCCACTTGGCATCATTTATGAGCAGTCCTGGACAACCGGGGAGGTCCCAGCTGACTGGAGGTTAGCAAATGTGACACCCATCCACAAGAAGGGCCGGAAGGAGGATCCAGGGAACTACAGGCCAGTCAGTCTGACCTCGGTGCCTGGGAAGGTCATGGAACAGATCATCCTCGGTGCCATTGCACGGCACATGCAGGAGCACAGGGTGATCAGGCCCAGTCAGCATGGGTTTGTGAAGGGCAGGTCATGCCTATCAAACCTAATATCCTTCTATGATAAGGTGACCCACTTAGTGGATGAGGGAAAAGCTGTGGATGTTATCTACTTGGATTTTTGCAAAGCTTTTGACACTGTTTCCCACAGCATTCTCCTGGAGAAACTGGCTGCTCATGGCTTGGACAGGTGTACTCTTCGCTGGGTAAAAAACTGGGTGGATGGCCGTGCCCAGAGAGTGGTGGTAAACGGAGTTAAATCCAGTTGGTGTCCAGTCACAAGTGGTGTCCCCCAGGGCTCGGTGCTGGGGCCGGTTCTCTTTAATATCTTTATCAATGATCTGGATGAAGGGATCGAATGCACCCTCAGTAAGTTCGCAGATGACACTAAACTGGGCGGGTGTGTTGATCTGCTTGAGGGTAGGTTGGCTCTGCAGAGGGATCTGGACAGGCTGGACCGATGGGCTGAGACCAATGGTATGAGGTTCAACAAGGCCAAATGCCGGGTCCTGCACTTGGGACACAACAACCCCATGCAGCGCTACAGGATTGGGGCAGAGTGGCTTGAAAGCAGCTCGACAGAAAAGGACTTGGGAGTGTTGGTTGACTGCCGGCTGAATATGAGCCAGCAGTGTGCCCAGGTGGCCAAGAAGGCCAACAGCATCCTGGCCTGTATCAGGAATAGTGTGGTGAGCCGGACTAGGGAAGTGATCATCCCCCTGTACTCGGCACTGGTGAGGCCCCACCTCGAGTACTGCCTTCAGGTTTGGGCCTCTCGCTACAAGAGGGACAGTGAGGTGTTGGAGCGTGTCCAGAGAAGGGCTACAAAGCTGGTGAGGGGTCTGGAGGACAAACCTTATGAGGAACGACTGAGGGAGCTGGGGTTGTTTAGCCTGGAGAAGAGGAGGCTGAGGGGAGACCTTATCACTCTCTACAACTCCCTGAAAGGAGGTTGTAGAGAGATGGGGGCTGACCTCTTCTCCCTGGTGACAAGTGATAGGACGAGGGGAAACGGGTTCAAGTTACGTCAGGGGAGGTTTAGATTAGATATTAGGAGACATTTTTTCACTGAAAGGGTTATTAAACATTGGAATAGGCTGCCCAGGGAGGTGGTGGATTCACCATCCCTGGAGGTGTTTAAAAAAAGGGTAGATGTGGTACTTAGGGACATGGTTTAGAAGTGGCTCTTGTCAGGGTAGGCTAAAGGTTGGACTCGATGATCTTAAAGGTCCCTTCCAACCTCAACAATTCTATGATTCTATGATTCTATGATTCTATGATTCTATGAGAGGCACATGCTCTGTTCCGCTCAGCTCAGACTTTGTTTAAGTTAATGAAGGCACAGAAAAGGGCCTGTGTCAGTCTCAGTGTAAATACATCCTCTTGTCTGCAACTAAGCTTCTTCCCTTAAAAAGACATCCTGATACTGGCTCGCTTACTTGCTCCTCCCCAGAAGAGGAGAGGTTGAGAAGATTGACAAGACAGTGACCATGACTCTCAGCAGCCCTCTGAGGGCAAAACAGCAATGAAAACACAAATCCCCCTGACTCTAGCTCTTACCCAGAATGTAACTCCTTGTACACCTTCTAGCAAGAAAAATAATGTTGATTAGCCGAGAAGAGGCAAAGGTGAAACTAAGAGCAGCCTGAAATTTTTTAGAAAATAATTTTGTGTGTTTTATTTCTGTGCACAAATAGATGATTTGACACAAGGCCCACAAGAGTGCACATTTCTGGGTCCAAACCTTACGCTAGTGCTCTGCCCACGGCTTAGTTCAAACCAAACTGACTGCGTGCTACTCACACAGAACCAACTCTATGAATTCCATGACTGGGAATGTTATAGTTGAATTTAAAATAAATCAAGTCCAAATTAGATTCAATAAATATTTATTGAGGTAGGAAGGCAAAAGCAGCTCTGGGCGGCCGGGGAGTTGCAGCTCCACCAAAGGCTTGCAAATTCAAGCAAGCTGAGCAGCTCTTTTTATCTTCACGGAGGGAGGTCGGTTTCGACATCTTCGGTACGCCCCTCTGTAGCTTCTTGCTTGAGGTAGTTTAGATAAAATGTTGGTCACAGAATCAGCTCAAAACAATACATTCTGATAACATTGTGGTTAAGCTTTTTGTCAAACAGGAGTTCCCATGTTGGTGTAGCAAGATAACATTGTGGACATGTCTCTTCTGGTTAAACAGGGAGTTCTCAAGACTGCCACAATGGGTTCGTTCCTCTTGCTTAACTTGTTCGATCAGCAAATCACCTTTAGTTACTTATTACAATCCCCCCCTTCTTTTATTTATAAGTGATTTGCTGATCAAACCTAGACAATACCTCACAAGCTGCATCTAATTCAGGATTTTCGTTCGGTATAATTTTCATTTCCAGTTCTGATTGCTTCATCACCATTAGCTGCACTTTTTCTAACCTGCTTTCAACAAAGGTTACAGGGTTACAGATTTATTAATGACACAGGGTCCAAAAGTCAGAGCCAATAGCAACATCATGAGGGGTCCCGTCAAAGTAGAAATTAAGGTAGTCAGCCATGGTGACTGATTAAACCAAGATTCATTTTCTAAAGTCATGGTAATCGATACCATTAATAGGATACCAGCTTTCATTTCCCCACTGTTTAGTACCTCTCTGCCTTCCTCGTCTACTCCTTTGCAGAGAGCAACAGGATATCAAGATCTTCTCGGCAGCAGCAGATAGTCTTCAGGGGAATTTTGCTGTTATCCTGTCAATAATTTCCAAGGTCTAAAGAGTTAGTTATCTCTCAAATATATTTCCACCTATGTGGTTGTTGTGCCCGTTTCCAGGCGAATCTTATAGCACACTGTCTTAAAACTCTCTACCAGTCTGTTTCATGTACTTCCCAAAGTTCAGGTACTGACAGTTCCCACCCACAAAATAATTTACAAATTTCCACTGGATCCTCTGGTCCCCTGGCATGTATCAAATCATTGTGACATTTCATACAGTAGGGTTGTCTCTTAAATGAAACACAGGACCAATCTCTATTACAATTTAGACATCGGCAAACAAACCCAACATAAATGTCCGGAAGTAGGGTGTTTTAAGCAGGGTATTCCCCAGAGATCTCCTATTCTGGGTGATTCGGGTATCTCCGTCTCTGTTTCGCAACAAAATAGAAAAACCTGGGGAGTTCCTGTTAGTTTGTATAATCCACCCCCCCCCCCGTTTGGTCCGGTATCCTTTCTTCACTCCAAGGTGCAAAATATACCTTTCGTAGAGTATTTCCTGGTGGTATTTGGAACCATCGATATAAACTATCTCTTAGTTCCCTTCTGGAGTGGTTCATTTACCGGTCTCGCTTTTCCTTATCTTTATTCGAAGATCTCCTGGTTCCGACATCACAGTCCACTTCTCTGGGAAGGTAGGTCCCTTAATCCTACTAGCGTGAGTCCATCCTTTTTCTGCTGTCCGTACAGCCATATCTGTGGTAAGTAAAACAACAAAGGGTCCTTCCCAACGGGGTGTTAGGGAGGTTTCTTTCCAGGTTTTGATTAGTACCTGGTCTCCGGGCTGGATTCGGTGTATGGAAATGTCCAAGGGAGGTCGTTGTACTACCAAGCCCTTCTTTCTTAGTTCCTGTCTTCTTTTTGTAAGTTCTAAAATATATTCTGTTAAAAGTTTATCCTCGAGTTTTGGGTGTTCCACTAATAACCCAAAGTCATAAGGCATTCCATACAACATTTCAAAGGGGAATATACCAGTATCTGTTCTTGGCTGAGTTCTAATGTAAAGCAAAGCCAATGGTAAACATTTAACCCAATTCGTTTTTGTTCCCACCATAAGTTTGGTTAGGTGTTTCTTTATCTCCCCATTCATTCTTTCTACTTTCCCAGAACTCTGTGGGTGCCAGGGAGTATGGTATTCCCATTTTGTACCGAACAATTCAGTTGTCTCTTTAATTACTTTGGATGTGAAATGTGGACCTCGGTCTGAGTCAATTACCACAACAGTCCCATATCTTGGAATAATTTCTTCCAAGAGAATCTTAATAACTGTCTTTGCAGTAGCTCTTACCACTGGAAAGGCTTCTACAAAGTGCGTAAGGTGATCAACCAAGACCAATAAATACTGATATCTCCCCACCTTTGGCAATTCGGTAAAATCCACCTGTATTTTCTCAAAGGGTCTTTTAGCCAATTCACGACCTCCTTGAACCTTTTCCCTAAGTTGTCGTTTATTCACTTTGTGACAGGTTAAACATCCCTCTAAAATCCTTTTAGCTAGACCGTATATTCCGACACAGGCATAGTTTGTCTCAAACTGATCCACTAAAGCTTGAATTCCCCAATGAGTTTTATGGTGTAATTTATTCAGTATTCCCCGAGCTAATCCTTTTGGAAGAATTTCCCTGCCGTCTGGTAGCAGCCATTTATCGCCATCTCTTTTTGCTCCAATTTGTTTTAGCTTCTCCAATTCTTGGAGAGTGAAAGTTTTATCTAATTTTAGCCTTGCAGGTTCCTCTCTCAAGGTCTGAACCATTAATAATGCAGCCCGTTTTGCCTCCGCGTCGGCTAGATTGTTTCCTCTTACAGTATGGGTTAGTCCCTTCTGATGTCCTTTTACATGGACTATGGCTATCTTTAGTGGACCTCTTAATGCCTTTAAAACTTCTAAGATTAGCTTTTCGTGGACTAATCCTTTTCCCTGGGTGTTAATTAAGCCTCTCTCTTCCCAAATTTTTCCAAAAGTATGTACCATCCCAAAGGTATACTTTGAATCTGTATAAATAGTTCCAACTTTATTTTCTAAGAGCTTTAATGCCCTTAGCATAGCATATAACTCACACGCTTGTGCGGACCAGGCTTTACTTAATGGTCCTGATTCTTTTATCTTAAAAGTATACCCATCCACAATAGCATAACCTGATTTCCGTTGTCCTTCAACCACTCGTGAGGAGCCGTCCACAAATAATTTTTCTCCTTCGTCTAATTCATCGTCTTCTAAGTCCTCCCTTATTTTAGTCTGCAAATTTATTAGTTGGAGACAGTCATGTGTCAAATCTTCTTTAGGTTCTCCGTATAAAAATTGGGCAGGATTCTGAATAGAAGTGGTTTCCATTTCTAGTCGAGGGGAGTTAATTAAAATTCCCTCATATTTTAGCAGTCGACTATCTGTAAGCCACTTATCAGCCCATTGTTGCAATACTCCTCGAATATTATGGGGGGTGTATACTTTTAGTTCACCTCCTAAGGTGACTTTTCCAACTTCTTCTTCTACTAATGCAGTGGCCACTATTGCTTGCAAGCAGGTGGGCCACCCGCGGCTTACAGGATCCAGTATTTTAGAATAATATCCTACAGGCTTTCTCTGCCCTGCCCATCCTTGGGTCAGAACCCCATAAGCTGTCCCGCTATCTACATTGATAAAGAGTTGAAAGGGTTTACGGATATTGGGTAAACTGAGGACAGGTGCTTCTACCAGATCTCTTTTTATATTTTCCCAATGATTCTCATCTTCAGGGGACCATTTTACCAACCCGTTTTTAGTTAACTTTTCGTACAAGAATTTTACTTTACTGCTGTAATTTTCTATCCACTGTCGACAATACCCTAATAATCCCAATAACTGTCTTATCTGTCTTTTATTAGTGGGCGCTGTTAGAGACAAAATTCCTTTTACTCTTTCAGGATCTAATTTCTTGTGTCCCTTTATGAGCCAATGCCCCAAATATTTTACCTCTTCTTCAGTAAACTGTAATTTGGATTTAGAAACCTTTAATCCCTTGAGGCCTAAAAAGTTCAATAATTTGATGCTATCATTTCTGACTCCTTCTTGAGTTCTTCCAGCGATCGATAAATCATCCACGTATTGTATTAGAATTAGTCCCTGACTTAATTCATAAGATTCCAGTAACTGTTCCAGAGCTTGTCCAAACAAGTTCGGAGACCCTGTAAATCCCTGGGGCAAAACGGTCCACCATAATTGTTGTTTTCTATGGGTCTTGGGGTTCTCCCACCCGAAAGCAAAATAGTCCCTACATTTTCCTTCTAAGGGACAAGCCCAAAAAGCATCTTTTAAATCTATAACACTATACCACTTATAATCTGGATTTAACTGATTAAGTATAGTGTGCGGGTTAGCCACCACAGGGAACCGGGTAATGGTTCGTTCATTTACGGCTCTCAGATCTTGTACTAAACGATAGGACCCATCCGGCTTCTTTACGGGCAATATGGGAGTATTGTGGGGAGACATACAGGGTTCCAAAAGCCCTTGGGCCAAAAGTCTCTCAATTACTGGCTGCAACCCTTCTCTCCCCTCTCTAGAGATGGGATACTGTTTTATCCTAATTGGCTGGTCTAGGTCTCTTATGGAGACTGTGATCGGTTTGATATTTAATTTTCCCACTGACGCTGGGCTATACCAAGTTTCTGGATTAATCTTGGCTTCATCTTCTGCAGTTAATAAGCATAATCTTACTTTTAATTTCTCTTGCTCTACTTCCAAATTGATTCCTAATTCCACCATCAGGTCTCGTCCCAAGAGGTTATACTCAGCTTCTGGGACCAATAAAAATGTTCCCACTCCATATTTATTTGGGGCTTCTATTGTTACATTCCTTATCAGGGGCACCTTAAAAGGTTCCCCCTTTGCACCAATTACTTGGAGTTTATCCTTTGATTCAACACATCCAGATGGTAACTTTTGGACTGTTGATCTTTCGGCACCCGACTCCACAAGGAACTCGAACACTTCGTGCTGAGGACCCAATTTCAATTTTATCAAGGCCTCGGTAACCTTAGGGGTCCCCAGCAAATAGAGCCCCTGACCCCCCTAATCTTCCTTAAAAATCTCCTCATCCTGCATTCTTTTCCGACAATTTCTCTGTAGATGTCCCTTCTTGCGACAATAAAAACATTCTATGTCCTGCGAACTAAATCTTCTTCTTCTCAGTTCTACTGGGCCCTTCCGGGGACTTTCTCCTCTCCTGCCCTGATTTTGTCCTTCCCTTACAGCTGCCATCAGGATTCTGGCTTGTTTCTTCTGATTTTCTTCTTCCCTTCTCACATACACCTTCTGAGCTTCTCGTAATAATTCATCTAACCCCCTTCCCTGCCAGTCTTCTACTTTCTCTAACTTTTCCCTTATATCTGTCCAAGATTTTAGCTACAAATTGAGTTTTCAGCAGGGCTTGACCCACTTGGCTATCGGGGTCTAACCCAGAATATAGCTGTAAACTTTTTCTCAATCTTTCCAGCCATTCGGTGGGGGTTTCATCTTTCTTTTGTTGTTCATTAAAGGCCTTATTAATATTTTGCCCTCTGGGTACAGAATCTCTAATCCCCTGAATTATCATATCCCGGAGATCAATCGTTATTTCTATGTGCGGGGTCTTGATTGTCCCAATTGGGCCACTGTAAGGGCCATTTTACATCTCCGGCGGGACCATGCTGATGCCTCTGATCCCAATGCCTCATGCCTGCTGTTCTGATCATTCCTCGTTCTTCGTTTGTGAACAAGATCTTTAAAATAGACTCCATCTCGTCCCAAGTATAAATGTTAGGCCCGAGGAATTGATCAAAACGTTCTGCTACCCCTGATGGGTCCTCTAACAAGTGTCCCATTTCTTTCTTAAATTCCTTCACATCCCCGGAGCTGAGGGGTACAGATACAAATCCAACTCCGGGTTGTGGTCCCCCCATAGCAGTCTCCCTTAAGGGATACAACAAGTTTTCCTCCCTCCTTTCTCTAGTTTGACTTCTAGTTATTCTTCGATTAGAAGGAGGAGCCTCTTCCCCAGGTTCTGTGGGGGCTGTTGGAGGGAGATCTTGCTCAGGACCTTGCAGAGGGGGAACATAGGGTGGGGGAGACGCTGGAGGTTTGTCTACATCCCACCTTTTCTTTTTATCATTTTTCTTTTCTTTTAATGGAAACAAATTAGCGGCCTGAGCCGTGCCCAGGATCCATAAAAAGGCGTATTCACTCTCCTCCTTATTAAATGGTCATTTGTTGTTAACATATATGTTTAATTGTTGGCATATCCAATCCTCTAAGGATCCATGAATTGGCCAATATAAATCTTTTCTTATCTGTTTTCTTCCCCATACCTCCATACAATAATAGACCAATTTCTCCTTGGACTTCCCTTTTCGAGAAGGGGAACTATCCCAATATCTAATCATTAGGCCTAACGGGCTATCTTGGGGTATATCGGGGAGCCCACCCCCACCCCGTATCTCCTGCATGGAACCAGAAGTCCTACTTTTCTTCTGTCCCATCTTCCGAAAGTGCCTTCTTTCACTCAAAATTCACTCACTTCCCTCCGTTCGTGGCCCACGCCCTCGTGGACAATGGGAACCGCACTATTAGGAGGTCCACACTCACTTCGTCCGGTGGGCTACTAAGCCCAGTGGACGTCTCAGTCACTCGCACCCCGGTACCCAATCCCAGACCGAACGGAACCGCAATATACTTACTCACTCCCGAGTCTTCGTCCGGATCTTCATGCACAAAAATTACAGGGAACTGCAGTATCTCCTTTCTCTTTTCTTTTTGCTTTCCTATCTCAGTTCGGAAAATCCAGGTGAGCTAAGTCGGAATCTCCTCCGGGACCATCCGAAGATGGGGCGCCCTCCCAGAGTTGAATTCCGAGTCAGCTGTCTGGATCCGAGTCACGGCACCAAATTTGTTATAGTTGAATTTAAAATAAATCAAGTCCAAATTAGATTCAATAAATATTTATTGAGGTAGGAAGGCAAAAGCAGCTCTGGGCGGCCGGGGAGTTGCAGCTCCACCAAAGGCTTGCAAATTCAAGCAAGCTGAGCAGCTCTTTTTATCTTCACGGAGGGAGGTCGGTTTCGACATCTTCGGTACGCCCCTCTGTAGCTTCTTGCTTGAGGTAGTTTAGATAAAATGTTGGTCACAGAATCAGCTCAAAACAATACATTCTGATAACATTGTGGTTAAGCTTTTTGTCAAACAGGAGTTCCCATGTTGGTGTAGCAAGATAACATTGTGGACATGTCTCTTCTGGTTAAACAGGGAGTTCTCAAGACTGCCACAATGGGTTCGTTCCTCTTGCTTAACTTGTTCGATCAGCAAATCACCTTTAGTTACTTATTACAGGGAATAAAGACAGGCATCAGTAAATACATCAGAACAGAAAGGTAAGTGAATACAGAAAACGGTTTTCCATTCACATTCAGAACCTTTTTTTTTTTTTTGACTAGAACAATAAATGATTTGATCTTGTCCACTGTGAAATGTGCTGAACTGATTCCTGTCAGTGTGGAACAGTGTTAGGGCCACAGGGTGAAGTGTGACCTTTGACTGTTTTGTCTGTATGGCCGCAGACGAGACGGTGTGTCTATCGCAGACGAGACGGTGTGTCTATCTTGCCTGTGTTTTGCAGGAGCCACCTGGTGAACATTCTAGAATACCAACTTAAACTGGTCCTGTTGTTATCTGCATAGTGACCTGTAAGGGGGGGGATACACCCATTTTTGGCAAGGGCCAACCATTTTAGAGGCAGTTATGAATATGTATTAGTATAGGAGATATAAACCAAAAAATGGGGTCTGTAAGGTGTGTGTCTTGGTTGGGCAGAGACCCCCGGCACACCCAGCGCTGTTTGCTTGCCTTTGTTCCTTTAATAAATTATAAATACTAATGGGAATCCTGTTTGCGATTAAATCATTTATCACACCAGTGCGGTCCCAGTGCTCCCAGTATGACTCCCTGACTCCCCCAGTGCTCCCACTGTGGTCCCAGTGCTCCCAGTAACACTCCCTGACTCCCACCAGTGCTCCCAGTGCGGTCCCAGTGCTCCCAGTATGACTCCCTGACTCCCCCCTGTGCTCCCAGTGCGGTCCCAGTGCTCCCAGTATGACTCCCTGACGCCCCCCACTGCTCCCAGTGCACTCCCAGTGCTCCCAGTATGACTCCCTGACTCCCCCCAGTGCTCCCAGTACGGTCCCCGTGCTCCCAGTATGGCCCCCTGACTCCCCTCAGTGCTCCCATTGCTGTCCCAGTGCTCCCAGTATGACTCCCTGATTCCCCCAGTGCTCCCAATGCGGTCCCAGTGCTCCCAGTAAGACTCCCTGACTCCCTCCAGTGCTCCCAGTGTGGTCCCAGTGCTCCCAGTATCACTCCTGACGCACCCCAGTGCTCCCAGTGCGGTCCCAGTGCTCCCAGTATGACTCCCTGACTCCCACCAGTATTCACAGTGCGGTCCCAGTGCTCCCAGTACGGCCCCTGACTCCCCCCAATACTCCCAGTGAGGTCCCAGTGCTCCCAGTATGACCCCCTGACTCCACCCACTGCTCCCAGTGAGGTCCCAGAGCTCCCAGTATGACCCCCTGACTCCAACCAGGGCTCCCAGTGCGGTCCCAGTGCTCCCAGTATGACTCCATGACTCCCCCCAGTGCTCCCACTGCGCTCCCAGTGCTCCCAGTATGACCCCCTGACTCCCCCAGTGCTCCCACTGTGGTCCCAGTGCTCCCAGTAACACTCCCTGACTCCCACCAGTGCTCCCAGTGCGGTCCCAGTGCTCCCAGTATGACTCCCTGACTCCCCCCTGTGCTCCCAGTGCGGTCCCAGTGCTCCCATTATGACCCCCTGACTCCCCCCACTGCTCCCAGTGCACTCCCAGTGCTCCCAGTATGACTCCCTGACTCCCCCCAGTGCTCCCAGTACGGTCCCCGTGCTCCCAGTATGGCCCCCTGACTCCCCCAGTGCTCCCAATGCGGTCCCAGTGCTCCCAGTAAGACTCCCTGACTCCCTCCAGTGCTCCCAGTGTGGTCCCAGTGCTCCCAGTATCACTCCTGACGCACCCCAGTGCTCCCAGTGCGGTCCCAGTGCTCCCAGTATGACTCCCTGACTCCCACCAGTATTCACAGTGCGGTCCCAGTGCTCCCAGTACGGCCCCTGACTCCCCCCAATACTCCCAGTGAGGTCCCAGTGCTCCCAGTATGACCCCCTGACTCCACCCACTGCTCCCAGTGAGGTCCCAGAGCTCCCAGTATGACCCCCTGACTCCAACCAGGGCTCCCAGTGTGGTCCCAGTGCTCCCAGTATGACTCCATGACTCCCCCCAGTGCTCCCACTGCGCTCCCAGTGCTCCCAGTATGACCCCCTGACTCCCCCAGTGCTCCCACTGTGGTCCCAGTGCTCCCAGTAACACTCCCTGACTCCCACCAGTGCTCCCAATGCACATCAATTGCCTGACATTAATCTTCCACTTAACAAACAAATCCCAGCTAATGGCATAGCTCAGAGAAAATGCAAAAATAGAAGCTCATCTGAAGGGCCTCTCATGCAAGCAGAATGATTGGGGGGACAATCCTGTAAGTAACGCAAGCATGATTTGGCTCACAGTGACTAGTCAAGCTAGTTTGTCAAGCTCATGTTATATAGCTAGTCTTAATAGAGCCTGTTTGTTCATTGTGGACATAACAGGAAGACAAATGAGTGGACTCACTGTTTACCAGTACATAATAGTGGCATATCTTCATTAACTGGTCCCAGAGTAAACAAAAAAAAACAGAGTAAAACTTTGAAGCCAGGGTTCATCCTATCTAACTGGAGTCGCTTAATTGAGGCAGCTAAAAAACGCCCAAACCTAGTTACTCTGTGCTCAGCAGGGAGAGAGGTCTGTCCAGTAGCCATATGGGTTTGACCTCACTGCACAGTGCGAGCTGCACACTCAGCCTGGGGCCTCTGTGCAGAAGAGAGAGAGAGAAACCAAGAGGCCCAGGGAGCAGGAAAGAAGGGCGACGGGGAAAGTAGAGGGAGAGGAAGGATGACAGAGAGAGAGAGGGACTTGGAGAAAAAAGAAAGGGCGACAGGGAGCCGAGCACAGCAGGAGAGAGGAAGGGAGGTACAGGGAGGCGAAAAACAGGACCCAGAGGGAAAGGGGAAGGGCAGGGAGGAACAGGGAGGCAGAAGAGGGCTGACAGGAGCCCAAGGGCCCAGGACTCACCGCAGCTCCCGGCTCTGCAGATCTGTCCTGTCGGCCTGTGCCAGCCTCCCCTCAGCCGACACAAGATGGCTGCCGGGAGCCTCCTGCCGGGTCCACAACTCCCAGCGTGCCCCGGGGCGCCCCCTCCTGCCCTCTGACCCCGCGGGAACCATGGCCGCCTCCCCGGGGCTGCCCTGGCCCAGGGCCAGGCCCTGGGGCACCGCTGGGGCCGGGAGGAGGAGGTCAGGGAGGGAGAGAAGGTTGGGAGAGGGCGGCGGGGTGGGGGGAGAGGGGCGGGAAGGGCCAGAGGGCCGGGGAGAGCAGGGGGGAGCTGGTCAGGGAGGGGAGGGAGGAGAAGTGCTGGTGAGGAGCGGGAAGAGATGGAGGGCAAGAGATGCTGGTTAAGCTGGCAGAGCAGCGCGGAGAGCCGCCTGACAGCAAAGGTGCCCGATGGCCGCAGAGGAGCCCAGGGGAGCTGATTCTTTTGGAGGCCACCAGGGCAGCCTTCCTCCGCCCCTGGTTTTGGTGACCGATGGAGCAGTGCAGAGCCGTCCCTCAGGCATGCAGGCCTCAGGAGGGCTTCCCAGTGCCCCAGTGAGAGATCCTGCTCCCAGGAAGCGCCTCCCCATGGAGCAAAGGCCATATCCAGCCACCCGGCGCTGGGTACGGCTGCCCCAAGGGGTGTCTCAAGGAGGACGGGGCCGTCTGTCTGATGGCTCTGACACACAAATGGTGAGCCATCAACACACAAATGGGAGACAGGGAGGACCAAAGCTCCCTGAGCTTTGTTGGGCTGAGCTGGCCTTCGGGATAACTCGGCTCCTTCCTTTGCCACTTGCTCGGCTACTTTTTTCCAGCCAGTGATGGTTTACTGCCCACTGCTCCTCAACGGCCATCCTCTTGCAAAGGTAATTACGATTTGAGCTTTAGGACAGATGGTACAGTAGGTAGATACGGGATCAAAGTATAGGCTGGTCTCTACCTTGGGAAGGGTAGGATGAGCTATTACACCTTGATAGGCTGTCCAGATAGGCGCTATGGGTAGAGTTCCTATTTGCTAATTGTTGTTTCTTTAGCATGTGCTGGGGGCTCAGTCTGGAATGACAAGAAGCCCACCCTGACTGATGCGGTGGGAAGGGAGACAGCAGAGGAGCACAGCAAAGGCAGCTGTTAAAGCAGCGGCTGAAAGCCGGTCCCTCCTGCATCCAAGGTGGGAAAGTGTGGGCTGGAGAACCAGAGGGCTCTGCTGCTAAAGGCAGCCACAGGGAAGCAGCAGGTCCTCTCCAGTGAAGGTGACGCACAGTGCAGTCTTCCAAAAGGGCCTTGGTAACTGCTGTCAGTGAGAGTCCTGTGACAGGGCCAGCAGGGCCATCAGCCTGCAGCTGTGCAGCGGTTGTAACTACCGCTGAAACGGTTGTAGAGGGGGATGCTGTGCTGTGGGTTTGGCTTGGGGTTCTTTTTTTAACTATTTTGTTGGGGTGCAACTATTTCTTTGCACTCAGGTGAGGGGATTGGCGCTGATCTTCTCTTTCTGGAGCGCGTCCTGGCATCCTTTGTCACCCAGAGCTTTCCCCTCTGTTCTGTTCCTGACGAGGAGCCATGGCCGCAATGGGGAACGACTCCTGTGAGTAACGACTTCACCAGCAGGCTTGGGCTTTTGTGAATCCCCAAAGGCAAGGGATGTGGCTGGTGCTCCATCCCTGACTGTTGATTTGCTGAAAATCTAGAGGCAATTCTGGGCGTTTCCTGCCAGCAGCCGGACTTACCCAGGTGTTTTCAATTAGACACGGGAAAAGGTTTTTATCCCTCCTGTGCCATTATGTACAAGACCTTGAAAGATGTTGTTTCTCATAGAAAGATCTCGCCTCAGTAGGGTTACCTTTGGGGCTAGATCACTTGAGCTGGTAATGCACTGCAAGACTCTAGCGGGCAAGGAAGGTAGGCCGAGGCACAGAAATCCGAGCGTGGGTTTGTTGGACTGCTGGCAAATTGAGCGGGGGAACAGACTGTTTTCCAAACAGTCAATTTCCATGGCAGTCCTGTACAGAACTCGACTTTTAAAATAGGCTTTCGTGCACCACTAGGGTCTCATCACTTCTCAAATGTCAGTTTAACATGATAGGCCTGCTGGTTAAGGACTCGTCTGCTGCGACATGGCTCAGGACCACACCAGGGCCAGCAGCGCTGCTTTCTGCATCCCGTGGGGGCGCTGGGCAGAGGGACGGGTTGGCAGGTCCCGGCACGAGGTACGTGTGTGGGACGTCAGGGTGACTCTCGCCTGGTTTTTCCCAGCAAAGCCCCAGCCGGTGCCAGCCCCGAGCTGCGGGGCTGTGCTCTCCGCACCCAGTTCATGGAATAAATTTGTTGTGTTTCCTCAGATACTGGTTTTGTCTGCTGCCAGAGAGGGAGGGGAGGCCGAGCCAGGGCCACGGGGGCCGCTCCCCCTCGCCCACCCTCCGCCTGGGCTGCCGGGAGGAGCCGGGCTGGCCCCGCCGCCACAGCCCAGCGCCATTGCTGACAGCCACAGGCTGGAGACCTTGTGGGGCTTGGAGGCGGGGCCTTCCTGAGGCCTCCCCCAGCCGAGTCTGCCTGAGGCTGTGGGGCCTGGCCATGGCAGAGCGCCACAGCCTCTGAGCACTGCCGGCCCGCTCGCCCTCAGCCTGCGCTGCTGGCCCCGGCCCCTCAGTGGGCCCTGCCCCACACCGCCGTGGGCCCTGACGCGGTGTGGAGGCCGTGACGCCATCTGCTGTGGTAGATGCCATTGCGTAGCAGGCACCGCCTGGCCCCGACCATGTCTGCTGTGCATTATAAGTTCTTCTCCAAGCTGAAGTACGATATAGTCACCTTCGACGGCCTCCACATCTCCCTCCACGACCTCAAGTGCCGGATCATGGGCCGTGAGAAGCTGAAGGCGGCCAACTGTGACCTGCAGATCAGCAACGCCCAGACCAAAGAAGGTGCGTGGGGGTGCGGGGCCTCAGGGCAGTGAGGAAAAAGCATGTGCTTCACTAGGTTCCCTTAAACATGGGGTTGCCGAAAGGGGCTTTGCCTAAAGGGCCTAAAGGGGCTTTGCCTAAAGGGCCGAAAGGGGCTAACTTTCCTGCTTCAAAGAGCATCAGTCGTGTGTGGCAGTGACATGATCCTCCTCTAGGTAGGTTGTGTTGCACTTTGACCTTTGTAAAATGCGTGTAATCTTTTAAACTTGGTACACTGGTGGCACAGAGACTTAGTGAAGGTAAGGGTGTTTTCCATGCGAAAACACCAAAATACCCCAGTGGTTTTCAGAGCACAGCTAGAGAATACGTTTTGGTGTAATATGTATGAATGCCAACTTTTTTGGTTGATATGCATAACCGTTACTTCCAGTTGTTATTCGTCAGATGTAGATGCTTAAAGTCACCTTCAGGAAAAAAAGGGAAAAAAAAGAACAGACCGTGATTTTCTGCCTAAGTGGGATGTTTGGAATTCCTATATGCGGACATACAGTATTGCATTTTATACCTTTGTCTGTGCAGCAGTCCTGACAAAATGTTGAAATGATCTTGGAAAGAACAAAGTGAAGCTTGAGTGAAGATGGCCTCCTTGTTCAGATTTTTCTGAGTACTCCAAGCTCTTACAGTTCAGTAACTGCTACTTTTCACAATGGAAATCTAGTAATAGAAGCAAAGCTAGTATGAGGTAAAAGTAAAGAGGATTTTAAAGCTCAGTGGAAAAATATGAGATGATGCTTTTAGAGATGCCGGGAAGGCAAAGGGATGGTTGGGACCTATTTTACAGAGGGGGTGGGGGGATGTCCTCTTCCACGCTTACTCTAGAGGCGTGTTCTGTAAGGGCAGAATTCCCTTCAAAAAGCCCATACTCAAGAATAGTGCATTTAAACTTGCCTCCTTTTAATTTGATCTGAATTTCTTATCATAGATGTTCTCACAATACCGTGGTAGAACAGTAAACTCCAGAACTCAGGTTTCGCGAGTACTCTTTCCTGCCCTGTAACATTCTGTCTCAAACCCCTTGGAGAATGTGCTATTCTGCTTATCAGGCAAAAGACAAAAAAGTATAAAACCAAAAATGGGACTCTGAACGCTCTTGGGTGATTAGTTTTAAGGAAGAAGAGTGCTCTTCTAAGACTGTCTCTGCAGCTCGGAACTTGCTCGAGTTCAGTGTTACAGCATGCACTTGACGGTTTTAGTAATGCTGTGATGCGATGTCTTCAAAACAAACTCCCGCTAACTCCAAAGGAAGTCATGCCCATAGGAAGAATATACTGAAAAACGATGCCTAAATTGTGAACTATTCCTATTTTGGGTCTGATCCCTGAGCAAAATCTCCCTGACAGAGCTTGGCTTGATATCCAGTATCTTTGGTTTTCAGACCATCGTTCTGCAAAGGTAAGGGCTTTTAGCATTTGAAACTGTAGGCAGATGACGGGGAATGGCTGCTGGTAGTGCTTTAAAACAGTTAGTCATATCCAGCTGGTGTAAGTACAATAGACAACCATTCTCATGGGAAGGGCTTTGCATTTTAAGCTTGCTCAGTCCAAGTGTCTCAGGTAGTAAGGGCAGGTTTTTTTGGGTCGTATGTAAAAGGTCAGAAGGCTTTCCTCCGTTTCAAAAGACTGACAGGGTGTAAGCCAAGGCAAAGCACGGGTAGCGTCAGGCACACACTGTTTTCTAAAGGCTTTTAGAGGCTGTCTTCGTATGTAGTTTTGTTTGAGTCTCTCTGCTCTGCAAGAAGGGAATTGAAAGAGTTCACGTCCCTTCACGTTTAATTCAAAGGAGATGATTAGCTTCAGAGGGGAGATACCACTTTAGTTTGAGCCAATTCTGCCCTACTTGTGAAAGCAAGCTCAAAAAAGGCCAAAAGTTCTGTGATGCAAATTCTAGCAACTGCCAGTTTGGGTTCCATTCAAATGTAAAGCACTGAGAGGCCGAGAAGTGTGGTTGTTGGTGGAAGATGCTCCAAGACAGAGATGGCAGGGTCTCTTTTGCGTTCCGTCAGTCTTGAGCACTGGTGGCATTAGGTGAATCGTTTGAGTTAACAGCTATGGAAGCAATGGCGTTTTCATGCTTTAGCTCGGTGCCTGTTTTGTTGCAGGGCAAGCTAGACAGACTTTAGACTCTGGTTTATGCAGGTGAGACTTTGCTGTGGGTTGTTCTGCTCCGGAGATCTGTTGGCTTTGTAGCCTAACAGAAGCAAAAGCAACTTGAGCTAGATCAGGACAGAACCTCATGCATTAGCAGACTCTCTTTTAGTGACCATTGAGACCGTTTTGCTGTTGGCATTCCAACTTTTTTTAAAAAAGGAGACAAATTTTGCTGTATGTGTTTGGTTCTCAAACCTGAAGATTTCTTGCAATGTACTGTTAGTGTGTTGAGACGATAAAAGCGCGATGTGACATACAAAAGTTTGCTTTTCTATCTGTCAAGGGATTCTCTGAAGTGCTGTGTAATTACGTATTAATCCTTAATCCTTATGAATGGACTAGGGTTTTTTCCTGTGTTTCTCTTGTTTTCAGAATACACAGATGACAATGCCCTGATTCCTAAGAACTCATCGGTGATTGTCAGAAGAATCCCTGTTGGAGGAGTTAAAGCTACCAGCAAAACCTCTGTTAGGTAAGTATCCATAAACCATTGTATTCTTTCTAAGGGGTTTTGGTGTGATAGCTTTTTAAATTTATACTAGTTTACAGGGGCTTTCAGCTTGTATCTTTCTTGTTAAAGCTGCTGTTAATTTTTGTTGTCATGGGCTAGATTTTAATGTATCTGCCCCAAAGCAGGCTGACATTTTTAGTGCTGTTGGGACACGGGGTTCACACTCCACCAACTGTAACTTTTCAGATGCCTCTACTGGGTTTGTTCTTGGGGCTGATTGTTCTGAGACCCATGGTCTCTACATGGATCTCCATACGGAGAAATTCCTTATTATATGTGTTTGCTTTTATTGCTTTTATAGTACAGGCAGATACACATTGTAGTGTCATCTTAGGATTTGTTCCCATCTCAGAAGAGCCTGCGTCTCAGTGTTTGACTGTTTCTTGCATTTGGGCTGGAGGGTATTCTTACAGCCCAAATCTGGTTTTTTTGCGTACTAGCCATAGAGGAAAGACCCAGGGTTGCCAGCTGGCGAGCAATGCAAACAAGAAGTTTCATTCATAAAGGATTCCTAGTAGTTTCCTAAAGACAATGTCCGTTTAAGGCAAGAGAAAAAGAACAGTGTCCTAAAGCCTTTTGTGTGAGTACGATGAAGGAATAGTTAATCCTTTCCAAACTTGAAACTCAGTAAGCAGTTGAGCAGGTTACCAAATGTTACTGGTTATCTTTCTAAGTCTGTTTTTACCCTAAGCCGATGTCTGTGCTCCAGGTTTTAATTCTGTATTCCTAAGATTTACGGAGGACAGAGAATCGGGTGTATGGATTAAAATCACAGATGCTCAAATGCACTCCTGACTACAGGATTATTGCTGTCATTTCTGCATTCATACAGACCCGTTCTATGTCAGCTACATTAGCATTGTTTGAATGGTCATATTTTCCGGCCTTCTTAAAGATATGCCTCTCCCCCACCATTAAAAGATGTTATTAAATTGTGGTTTTGCCATGTCTTTCTAGTGTTGGTTCTCAACAGAGTAGAGTGATGAGTTACAGCGTGTCTCGCACCAACAGTACAGCAGCATCCTGGTACTCATGAAGTGTCTGCAAGCAAAACCCCCTGAATTTACGTGGCTCTGCATGTCAGCTTTGGGCATGTTACTGCCGTAGTTGTTGCAGTGCTTTCAGGTACTCCCTAGTAATTCTGGAGGCCACAGAGTTGTGCTTCTAAACACTGGGGGTTAATTAAAACGCGTATGCTTAGTGCTGCGTTGTCAGTGCATGCTCCGTTTCTGATTGGACGGCACCCTCTCCTGGTATTGTAATGCTGCCCCACAATGAGAGGATAGATGCTGCTAGCTTCAAAGATCAGGTAAATACCTGTACGTGGGGATAAGGGAAGAACGGCACTGCTGTTCTAGCATTGACAATTCACCAGGCAGATGAGCTTTCTGCTCCTCCAGCTGGAAACATTGCAGAAGCCACTGGCAGAGTGGCTAAAGTTTGGGAATGATGAATGTATGCTGTAAGGGTGGAGAGGCCTTCAAAAATGTGTTACTCACCTTGTAGTATGTTCTTCGAGGTAAGTGGATGAAGAAACCATTGGGTGGTCATTGACAGTGTTTCCTTGTGCTTGCTCCCCTTCGGGAGCTGTGTGGCTGTAATTGTGAGCCTGGTGGTGGTCTAGCAGTGGCAGGAAGCACGAGCCTTTCTCTTTGTACGTGAATTCCACAGCAGCCTTTGAATTGCCTCTGCGATACGGATCAATGAGTATGTGGAATCTCAGCAAGTTTTCAAACGTAATAAATGGTTCCTAAAATATTGTAGCATTTTCAAGATCATCTTAAAACAAATTCTGGCAATCGAGGCCGCTATTTTCTTTTGTCCCGGGACTCCTCAATTGAACAAAATTCTAGAAACTGCTGTCAGGTGACATTTCTAGTACTATTTTGAATCCACATAGCATATGTAACACGTTTAGTGGCTAAATATGGTAGCCGTCTGAGCACAGTGCTTGGGCTTCCACAAAGACACGCTCTTGTAAAGACTCTGCTGCTGACATTTTTGTTATGTCTTTGTCGGATGACTGATTTCTGGTTCGCTTAAGGAAAGGTGCACTTTGAAGTGTCTAGACCATCACTGTTCTTGCTTAGAAACTAAAGTACTGTGTATGGCCCTATTTGTGATACTAGGGATATACAGACTGGCTAACGTTACCTTCCTGTTTTGATGGTTGGTTATTTAAGAACACAAAATATAGTACAGACATGATGGTTTTGATACTTAGGTAGCAGAGACAAAATACCTGAGGACTTCCTCTTGTGCTGTTGTGTTCTGTATCTGTAAGTCTTGGAGGAATTTGTGACAAAGGTGAAATGTGATGTGGGTTTTTTTTTCTTTGCACTGAGTGTACAAGAGAGAACAGTTTATGTATACGGATAAATTTCCACATTCAGTAGACTATCAGAACATAATGTTTTGACAATCCGTTTTTATAATCTGTTTTTGCTGCTTGATGCTGGGCACAAGTGCTTTATTTTAAATTCTGATCACCTTTCTTTCTTCTTCTAGAAGTCGAACTGAGCCAGTGAGTGGAACATCAAAAGCGGTATGTAAAATCACAATCTCACTTTTTTACGTTTGGAAAAGGATCAGCATTTTTCTTCAGGTTTGAAAACACTGTCATTCGGCTGCTGAAATAGAATTAAGTAACACAAGGAAATACTTGACTGGTAATGGTCTAGATCTTGATTTGCCACTTGGGTTGAATGCTGTGCGTAACTACACATTTCAAAATAGTCCCTACAGCATAAAAATCACTATTTGGTGGTTTTCATTTTTCATCTTTATTTTAAGTACTTCACTGCTGTGGTGTGAGCCATTACACTAACCCTGGACCGCTGGATCTGATGCCTTGATAAGCTGTTAGGATCACCTAAATCTAGAAACAGATGAACTCTGGCTCTGTGTTCTGCGAAGAATGCAGCCTCTGATGCTCATGGAATAGTATCCAATCAACTTAAAATTGTAAGCTTGTTGTATGTAGGTCTAAAACCACTACGTCTTAATCTGACACCTGTAATTCTGTCACCGAGTGGTTCGAATTCCTTTTTGGCCATGAATGCATGAATGCCTCGCGTTGTGAGTTCGAGTTAGTTTACTGGCCCAGTGACCCAAGTAGTTAATTTTATGCATTTATGTAAACCACGTTTATAGTATTTCATCTAATTCAGACGAGTTTTTATTTCTTGAAAAGGGTTATTTTTCTTGTTGTTTACTAGCATGTGCATAAACACAAATCACATGTTTCAAAAGAAGGTTAACGTTCTTTTCGCCTCGCGTCTTCCCTGGCATGTCTGTGTCACGTTTCTGAGTAGCATCTCACCATCCGCTAGCACAGATGTCTCCAAGAAAAGGAAAAACCCTGGAGTGGGAGGGAAGCCTCAGCGTTAGCTAGAACTACTTAAAGTAAATGAAAGACGAAGCAGAAACGTTCCCTTCTAGTTTGCTCTGCCTGGACCTGATTTGGGTTGTGGGTAGCCGTGGGGAGGGTGGAAGCCTTGCATCGCTCTTTACAAATCCTCTCTCTCTCTCTCCCTGTAAAAGCACTGCAGCCTCGGGTGCTTCTGGTGTTGGAGACACAATTAACTTTATTCTTAAAGCTAACTCACTCTTGGTTCAAAGCGTGGGCTTTTTGTTTCGGTTTGGTTTTTTAAATACCTGTATTTCTGCATGTATTTCAAAGACGAACCTGGATCTTAGTGTGGGAGGAAGAAATCACCAAAAAGCTTGCCAATCACTGTTGAACAGTAAAGCAGCAAAATTAACATTAGTCATGATTTTTCTGAACAGGAAGCACAAAAGGTTTTACTTTGAGTATTTCTTCCTTGTCTCGCTCTTGTTTTAGCT
The DNA here is from genome assembly GCF_964199755.1 of Larus michahellis. NCBI lineage: Eukaryota > Metazoa > Chordata > Aves > Charadriiformes > Laridae > Larus > Larus michahellis. The sequence goes on along the minus strand of NW_027436116.1, from coordinate 140,710 downwards.
GTCATTCTATACGTCCAAATTTGCGCTGCTGTCCTACTGTTACTACAGCCAAAGCAAGAAAGTGCCTCCGTTTTGGTTTAGTATTACTGTTTCGGTAACTGCGAGGATTTCTAGTTAGGGCTTGTCCTTAAAGGCTGCAGAAACGCAGCGCCGGGCCCATTGTTTTAGCACCGTCAGGCACAACCGTGATCCTTCCTGGCTGAATGTTTAGTTCAGCCAAGCAATCGGATTTTAGGAAACCGCTGTAATTTACACGTAACGTTCCAGCCGCGAGACTAGCCTTTTCCAGCATGAAGCTGTTGGCCCAAATCTGGGTGTGCGAAGAGCTGAGCCACACAAGGCGTGGAGACGGGTGTTTATTTCGTGTCTGCGCAGAGGTGGGGGCTGGGGGGAGCTCCACAAAGCTAGCACACCTTGGCTTACACGTTGTAAGCTTTCATATTTTACAAAAAGCGACTCATTGGCAGACTAGACTAATTTCTCACACTTCCCAAACTGATTTGGGTAGTGTCGTGGTTTAGCCTCAGATGGCAACAAAGAACCACGTGCCGCTCGTACGTGCCTTCCTAATACAGGAAGGATCGTAAGAAAAGGCAAGACTCTTGGGTTGGGACAAAGGCAGTTTAACAGAACAGCAAAGGGAACAGGCAAACAACAACAACAACACGGACAGGGGAATATACAAACGCGATTACGGAACCGCCGCTCCCCGCCGCTCGCCGACCGGCCGGACCCGGGACGCCCCAGCCCGCTTTTAAGCAGCAACTTCCTGCCCCCTCCCCCGGCAGCTCAGGGTGGGCGTGGCTCACATGGCACGGAATACCAGGAAAAGTTAACCCTATCCCCACCGGAACCAGGAGAGGTAGTATGGCTTGTGGTCTAATAAAATACAAGAAATCAGTTTTCTCAGTGTCTGCTCTGTCCTGGTAAACACCTTTATTTCAATAAGTGGAGCAGTAAATTTTTTTCTAGACTAGGTGGTGTGTTACTTTTATGGCTGATGTTTTGGACTGGTGTTTTTATTTGGGTTTTGTGGGGTATGGTGAGTTTGGCATTTTTAAACGTAGTGACAGGAGAGGCAGAGTTCACGTTTCGGGGCTGATATGCCGGTGCTTTATTTTGACAGGCACCTGCTGTCTTCATCAAAGTGTAACCGTGTGCATTTATAAATGATGAGACATGAACCGATTTATTTTCAAACTACACTGAAGATAAGTTTCCTGTAGTGCTGCTTCCTTCTTGAGTAAACTTGAATTTATTTTCTGAATGCTCTTTAGCTGGAAATTGACAGCTTCCTTACCCCTTTGACTTTTAAGCAGTCGTGAGCATTTGAGAAGGGTCCCTCTCTGAGATATTCTGGAGCAGTAAGCTGATCTCAAACGGGTTCGGTAATTGTAGTTTCTTCTCATTACCCTCAATAACCACACTCTTAAGCTGTCGTAGGTCTGGGCTTTGCTTTGAACAAATACAAGTTCCAGTGGGTTGGAAATGCCGCTTTCAGTGACAGTCAGAGGCGATAGTGCAGGCTTTGGGACTACAGTAGAGGTTAGCTATTGCCGTGTTTGGATTGTAGAACTCGACTGTGTGTTTCTTTTCTTGTGAACAGATTGGTGACTCTCCTGCATCTATTTCTGTGGCCCAGCTTACTAAGGTATATGAATATTCTCGTCAAATACTTAAAAAATAAAAAAGCATTTTCTTTGTACTTTTAAATCTTATACTGTCATCTGTATCTGGCTAGCACTTGTAATTTGAACAAGACATTAATAAAATTTCTACTAATTTAAAGTATTTATTTTAACTTTAAAATGTGTGTATATTTTGATACCATCCTGTAAAGAGTAGTTCCCATTTTGGAAGATAAAAGCAGAGTACCTTATCAGCCTCAAGGTGATGTTGTAGTATTGGTCTTCTTCAGGACCCAGAGGAGCAGCACTTTAGCTGTCTACCGTTTTTGATAAGTTTTGTTAATTTTGCGTTGGAAACAAACACAATTTTTAGGGAAGACTTGATTTGTCTGTAAGCTGTGGACATTTAAGGGGGGTTTTGAACAGCCAAAATAGAAGCGTTTCTGTAACGTGGACAATTGCATCCCTATTTTTGAATTTCTAGTGATGGTAGTCACAGAACCTTTGTGTTCTGTGACTGTCTTCTTTGAATGCTGCACAATTTCATAAATTGTGGTATATGTGCAGTGGAGAGCGCAATCTAATTTGTTTGAACGCAAACTGTGAATTGTGAAAATGTGCCCAGTTGTTTCTAAGATTATACCAATGTGTCTGTGTGGCATAATAGCAGATGTGGCCCTCTGAAACTGTTGTAATGCCATGTTTGGCTATGGAATCGCTTGCATTTTTGGCTCAATAACGTGTGACTTTTGCCGGGAGAGCACTAGTGTTGGCCCTTGGTGCACAGACGTAGTGCTGTGCAATGAAATTACTCGTCTTGAAAGAGCACAAAGATTAGAGGAGGCAGGGCCTAATGCAGAGGAGACAGTTCTTTCTTCTGAAAATAAAGGCTGGAATTCATTTCCAAGAAGGAGAGATCTCTTCCTGCTGGTAACGTCTTCCCTCTCTCACTGCAGAAATTCAATTGTGTACAATTGAGAAAAAAAAATAGTTTGGAAAGCAGCCAACAAAAGAAATTGGTCTCTGTTAGTGCTGTCCTTAAACGTGTCCTTGGTTCTGTAAACTCCTGTGAAGTTTTGCTCGAAAAAGTGAAAAACCGTCCAAGCGGTGTACACATTTAAGCTTTTGAGAGAATTTAACTATTTCAGAAAAATGCAGGAACATACCATAAAGCAGGTCAAAGCCGTTACTTACTCTAACCTCTTCAGTGCAGGCTGGCTTAGCATGGAGGCAAGGTGTTCAGAGTTCTCTGGTTTTTTATTACTTTGCATTAAACGCCATAATTGAATGTTGGTGTATTGCCAGTAATGTTTTGTGGGTTTTGGACGTGTTTTGTAAACCGTTTGGGTTCAAACAAATTAGTCAATGATCTCTAAAGTTTTCTGGAAATGTAAATGGCAGTGATTTCATAGATGTCCATCTGGATTATGTTACTGTTGAGCAAAAGCTGTGTATGTGAAACAAGCATTTAAGAAAATGGTGAAACTAGTTGGCTGCTTTTGTGCATGAATGCCATTAAAACCAAAACCATGAGTGGCTGATCTGAACGATAGGTGCTTGAAGGTCCAGATCACTGAGAGTCACTCCCTTAGACCCTGCTCGTATCTGGACTAGTGTGTAATTTGAACATTTGAACTAATACGTCTCTACTAATCAGATGGCTTCAATAATTTGAAAATCTGATTCTGCATAAGGTCGATATGACAATCTGTGTGAGCTTAACTGTGTTTCTAATGTGCCTGTCAAATAATTCCCTGACGCCATGTGTTGAATATTTGCATGTTTTAATTACACAAGCCTCTGGTTGCGTATTCATGCCATTTAACGTTAGTCACTGAACGTATGTGCGTGAGGCATGAACTCGGCCTTCCTACAGAGATGGTGAATCTAAGTTTCCCCAGTGACTGGCTCAGAGCCCTGAATTGAGATCTCCCTCTGAACTGTGCTTTGGAGGAGGAGCGGATTTGTGTCTCTTCTCGGAGTGGATGGTGAGCTAAGGGATACTTCACCCTTAAGGAACCTGAAGTTAAGGCAAAGGATGTCAGATGAGTTCAAACCACTGCTCAAGCCTTTGGAACATCCTGGCTATCTTCATTTAGGAACATAAGTATTTGAGTCAAGCAACCCTTCTGCTGGGTAAAAGGAGAGGATGAAAGGCTTTTGCCGCTTAACAGAATCACTGACAGATCACTTTAAGTGTGGGTCTTGAGATGAGACGTGCCTGCATTTCTTTTCTTAGCAGGACAAAAGTTTGGAGTCTGTTCCCAGAATTCAAAAGAGCACAGGAATTCCAAGGAGTTTCACGATGGAGGTGAAAGATCCCAAAACAAAGGGTGCTATGCTGGCAAACACTGGAAAATACGCCATACCAACTATTAATGCGTAAGTATGGAATTAATTGGACTGACCAAAAACTGAAGGAGAGAAACCACGAGTGAATGTCTGAGTGGCAATGCAGCCGAGTTGGCCGGCATCTGTAATTGCAGGGGAGGAAGCATTGTCACCGTATCTTAACCTTAAAATCTGCCATACTTTCTAATATGAAAACAGGGTGGTCCTACTGTTTGTGCCCCTGGAAGTTGGTTAAATGTGTGGTAGGCTGAGAATCTATTTCTGCAAAACATTTCCGTAGTGTTTACAGTTGGAGTCGTTCTCTCAGAAAGCTCGTTTTACATTTGGTTTATGTTTCAAAGGCTTCTTGCAAAATTTATCAAATTGGACTGTTGGGCTGAGATTTCCTTCCCCTCTGCCTTTTATCAAATCTCACGTGTGAAACAGACTGAAGTTTTCCTGTTGCTCCGAACTAAAAATGCTACTGTGTGCTGACAAGAGTGGTTCTCTTAAAAAGGAATCGGTAGCACTTCTGTTTTTCTGTCATGGATCTCCTTTGGTAGGAGCTGTAACATAGACTTCGTTCACTTATAAAATGCAATTACTCGAAGGCCAACTCTATCCTGAGCCTGCAATTTATATTTACCCTCTGGCAAAGGAGGGCTGGGATTCATTTCCCCTGATTTCTAGCCGTCAAAAAATGATTTTTCTAAGTCTGAGCTAATTTCTTAGTTGATCCAATGAATGGTAGAGTTCTGCAGAAGGAAAATTGTTCCCCCCTCCCTTCTCTGGCAGTTGAAACTAAATGCCTGTGTTTTAGAAGGCTAATGCAGAGTGAGAATAATTCCATCTGTTATCTTCCTTTGATAAAATTAAGAGCTTGGAACAGTTTTCATATACACATCTTTAACTTTTTTCTTTTTCCTTCCCCACCCCACCCTCCAGGGAAGCTTCTGCTAGAGGAAAGAAGGAAAAGCCGCCCTTTTTACCCTCATCCTCTGATGATCCGATTCCGGATGAGTTGCTGTGTCCCATTTGTAGAGATACGATAACCGATGCAGTTGTTATTGCCTGCTGCGGAAACAGTTTTTGTGGCGAATGTAAGTGTTACTCCCCTGATTGTTGATTCAAAACCTGATCTTCTGAAAGCAGAAATAGGAGAGAACTGAATGATTGTGTTACCACTTCTATTTACTACTTAAGTATCCCCTGAGTAGGAAAAGAATTTTCTCACATAAAGGAAAGAAAATAAGGCAGAAAGCTTTTTTTGCTTTTTATGCATTTAGTTAAATCCTGTTTACCCACGGAGGGATGATTATGAGAAGAGTGTGTAATTGTGCAGGTGATTACAGGATTAGATAGTGAATGCATTTAGTGTCTTTCTCTCACACAAAATTATGTGGCCAACTCTGGTGACTTGCTGTAGTCTGCAACAAGCGGATAGTTAGGCATTTAATCCACATTCTTCTCCACAGGAGAGTTGTTTAAAGCCGGCAGAACTCAACCCTACTATCGTTTTTTTGAGATGAGTTTTTTTCAAGAACCTTGAGGTTGGTGACTTGTCACCGTAGAGCCTGGAAAAAAAGAGGAGTTGAACCATCAAGACGCAGCCTGCCCTACATCTTCAAATGTTCAATAGTGAAGTACCAAAACTGCGTAGCTATTTACTGCATACTAGGAATTTTTTACACTCTTGAACGTTTATAGCTTGATGCTCTCAGGGCAAGAGCAGATTCACCCATTAAGCATATACGTCTTTTTATAAATGATTAGAACCCTCAACATTTCCTTCGTTTGGCTAAAAACTATTTTGATGATTCTAATGATTCGCAGGTATTAGAACAGCATTGCTGGAATCGGAGGAACATACGTGCCCAGCATGTCATCAGGCAGATGTTTCTCCTGATGCTTTAGTTGCCAACAAGTGCCTACGCCAGGTAACGTGATGACTTTGATGTAAACTGTTTGCATGAAAAGTCTATTTGTAAAAAGCTGAAAGGGAAGAAAAGAATAATTTACGTCTCCTTAAGAAAGGCTAAATTGAATGAGGCTAAATTTACTTTTCAAATGCTTCATCTGTTATTACAGAAGCTTACACCTTTAGAGACAGTCTGGCAAATTCGGGTCACACTTTGTTTAACGTGATTGCCTCCCTTTCCAATTCAATGTTAACACAGAATTACTTTAAGTGCAGATACTCTGAGGTGCCAATCGTTACTGACACTGTTTAACGTCCCGTGTTTGTGTATCCGCACGTTGATTTATTTCAGGGTTGGTGGCATTTCCAGGAATACACCAGTAAATTTACTCTGTGGAGGTTTTTGTTCGCCTATCTACTGACGTTTCATAGTATGTTTTTGTAAATGTTTTTCTGCCTCTAGGCTGTGAACAACTTCAAAAGTGGAACTGGCTACAGAAAGCGGATTCAGCAGCAACAGCAGCGGCAGCCGCCACCACCACCACCTTCACCACCACTCGTGAGACAAGCAATAACCCGCAACCTGCAGCCTCTGCTCCAGCCAAAAATGTCCAGACAGCAGGCGCCACTAATGATTTCGTTAGCTTCTCTGGCTTCTCCTTCTGCTTTGGCATTGTTGGCCCCTGGTCTGTCACCTGTGGCAGCCTGGCTGCCAGGAAGTCCCTCTTCTGTCATTGTCCCTGATCTCCCTCCAGCAGTGCCCCTACCTCTCCGTGCTGAAAAGCCAGATAGACCTTCTCGGTAAGTAAAGCTATAGAGCAACATGAATATGAAACGCTGAAGTTAGATTCTTCTTCTTGCGCTCCTCTGCTAGCGAGTGACATTTAGTGACATTCATTAGTGACATCAGTGACAGTTCCAGCTATTTTATTTTACTTTGAGTGAGGACACTTTGATAAGTTGGAAGTACACCTCATGCAAGAAGCTTCTCGGAAGTATTTGTTGTTTGGTTCCCCTATCAGTCGTTCAGTCCAGGTTTACCCCGAGAGAGGAACCTTTCTTCCCCGGGAGCCCTCTGATTTGAAGTGGCTAGGAATTCCTAAAGTAACCATTCGGTTATGCCAGACCTTCTTGAGTGCATTCATTTCTGTGTAGTACTGAGGATCTCATGTTCCCATGAAAAGTGTAAAACCAGCTGGAGGTAACATTGATCAGGTGTTTTCATGTTACTTTTTCCTACAGTATTTCTGCCATCAATGGGACGATAAGTCAGAGCCATCCTCAGTAGTCACAGGGTAGTCAGTGATGCATGCAGATTGGATAACAAACATTGAAACACTACATTTGAAGTATTTACAAACATGACAGTCTAACTTTGCAACCCAGTGAATTAATATGAAAACACGTGAAAAATCTGAACTCTAGTTTAGGGTTTGTCTTCTTTCAGCTCGATGCCTTGAATGCAAACAGCCACTCTGTCCAGAAGGCTGTCAGGCTCCGCCGTACCGTTGAATACAGGGGCTCACAATTCAAAAGAACCTCTCAGGCAGCCTCCGAACTAGAACACAGCCGATTCCTAATAGAATTTCTGTTCTTGCATCGTCCAAAACTGAGGTTCAGCATGTGGGTTATATGTACACTAATCCTCCCGTGTGCAGCCAGCTTAACAAATTCTGTTTCCAGTGAGCTGTCTCTTTGAATGCCGGTATTCCACGTAGACTTCTCTTCAGGGCTTCATGTGGAATCGCCCAACTTCCAGTTGGTAGATCTGGTGAAGATTACTTTTTCTTTATTTGTTTCCATTTACAGTAGTCAGCCTTTTCTCACCTTGGACTTTATATTTCCAGTAGCACGTCAAAACACTGTTTGAATAACAAAAATTCATGTTTTTTGTAGCGATGCTGATACTGTTATACCTCCTGGTGCTCTGGTGACTGCTGCTGAGCTTTCTAGATCTTCCTCTCTGTCAGTCAGCAGTTTGTTGGAAGAGAAGGTAAATTTTATTTCAACATATGCCGTGAGTCCTGTATTTTAGTAGAGCTCCAAACATTTTCCAACTGTTTGCGTTTATTCACAAGGGCTGTCAGATTCCTGTACTAAGACAACCAGCATTACCAAGTCTTCTGGGCCCCCAAGGGCAATCAATGCCCACGACTGGTAAGTAACTAAAACTTTAGAATTTCTTTTCAGAAATTATCATCAGATAAACTGAACGGGATTTTTTTCTGTTTCCTCTCCCCACTCTGAAAGGTCATCCAACGAGTGCCAGTACACCTCGCTCGGCGGGTGGCAGACCAGGCTGGGACCTGTAAGTGTTCTGCAGAAATTCAGTATATTACTGCTCGTAACCTGTTAAATGAGGCCGTAGCACGTAACTTAGATAACAGCTGATTTATAATGAGGTAAGTATGCCCAGATAGCTGTGGAGAATACAAGTGGTAATTGGGAGACCTTATTGTGGCCTTCCAGTACCTGAAGGGGGCCTACAGGGAAGCTGGCAAGGGGCTGTTTGCAAGGGCATGTAGCGATGAGGGGCAATGGTTTAAACTAGAGCAGAGCGGGTTTAGATTAGACATGAGGAAGAAGTTCTTTACAGTGAGGGTGGTGAGACACTGGCCCAGGTTGCCCAGAGAGGGGGTGGAGGCCCCATGCCTGGAGACATCCGAGGCCAGGCTGGATGAGGCTCTGAGCAACATGATCCAGTTGAAGATGTCCCTGCTGACTGCAGGGGGGTTGCACTAGATGGCCTTTAGAGGTCCCTTCCAACCCAACACATTCTATGATTCTGTGATTCTAATTAGTTTTGAAATGGCTTGATTTTAATTGTCTTTGACAAAGGGCATATGTGATGGCTCTAAGATGACTTAAAGTAAAACTCCAGTACACGATTGAAAAGAGGACTCTGAAAAATTAACACTTTTTGAGGAAACCGTAAGTAAGTACATCTAAAAATGAAATACAATTAAAGAATCAGGTGGAAAGATGCCCTCTTGATTACTGGCTGAATCGGGCTGAAGAAATTGATTTCCCCATAGAATTCGGCCTCCAGCATTCTTTTTTTAACAACCTAGTTGATACGCATTGAGCAAGTTATTGGAAAAGTCAACGTTCTTATATGATGACAATTTTGAATTCCTTCCATTTAGTCGTCTCAAATAGCCAAGCTGCTTTCTCTCAGTTGGAGAGAGAGAGAAGAGTCTGTTTGATCTATTACTGCCGCGTCAAGTGAGTCCTCCCTTTTGGTATATATTTGTTCTAGACAGATTGTAAGGGTGCATTGTGTTTATAAAATCTTGAAGAAAAATAAAAACAAAAGCCAGGGTCCATGCCACAGATTATCTAAAAATCTCAAATTCAGTAAGCAAGAAAATAACAATTTGGGGGTGAGAACAGGCCAAATACATCATCATGAGTCCGCAACATAGGAAGCATACGTGGAAGAAGTCCAAAGACGTTTCAGAGAAGATTAGTTATTATTTGTGCAGTACTTTGAAGGTCAGAAGTGTGAAGTATGAGGTGTATCAAGGATTGGTAGAGGAGCGGTGGGCACTTGGCACGTGGGAGTCTCTCCTAAGCAGGGGCAGCCTCCATCCACAGTCGCAAAGCTGCGTATAGGGAGAGAAGACTGAGGGAACTGCTGGGGGTGAGGTTGTGGGAGGCAAGTGTGAGGATCAAGAAATGAGCGTAGTCTCAAATGGAAGCAGGGAGAAAAATGCTTAGGCTGAGAACACGCAGTGCTCACCACCACGCTCCGGCTTCGTTCGCTTTCCTCTCTGAAATCAGAGCAGAGTGTAACAAACGGTGACACGTGTATTTGGGTTTCTTTAGAAGTTCCAGTCGAGGACGCCTGCGTGGTGAACGTACCCAGAGCACCCAAGCCCCAACGCTACCAGCATCAACAGCAGTCTTCGTGCCAGCGCCTCCGCCTTCCTTGTACCCTCCACCACCCCAAGCACTTCCTCTTCTACCGGGGGCACTACGACCACAGTTTCCTCCCCAGTTTCCACCTGGTCAGCCGCCATCTGCCAGCTACACTGACTCCCCTCCAGGATATCCCCCAGCTCCTGCAAACATGTCATCAGCCTGGGTACCAACAGCAGTACCAATGGCGCATTCCGATCCCATCCCAGTGACACAAGCTCCTCCTTTATCTAGGGAGGAGTTTTACAGAGAACACCAGCGACTGGAAGAGGAGTAAGTACTTGGCTCAAGGAAGTTGTGTTTGTTCTTTTTCATTTTTGTATTTTGAGAGCGTACTGGACTGCAGTTACACTGAAGTGCATCTGACATAAGCAAAAATGACATAGTATTTTTTTCAACAGGCTTTTTTCTTGCAGATGGCAAACGTGCAAAACTAAAAGAAGACAAACATAATTCTAAAACTGTCCCTTCAACTTACAGGAATTCTAAACTGGTTTTGCTTAAATAGGACATGCACCTTTTGCGCTTGCGTGCAGTATACGTTTTCTCACGTTGGGCACGGTTTGTTTCTTGGTGTCGTTTTGTCCTAAAGGTCAAACTCTAATTGTAATAAAGGTCAAACGTATGCTTTTGCTAAGGAGTTGATGGAATACAAAAGGTGCAAAAGGAGCGCAGGCGTTCATTTTCCAGGTAAGTGCTCGACATGTCCATAATGGAGAAGCAGATTGTCTAGAAGAATCAGGAGGAGTTCCGCTCCACCCCTCGGTCATTCGATGGACTGGATGGTTCGAGGCGTTAGCAGTGACAGGAGTTTCATATGTAGCTTACTAGCTCAGATGTATAGCAGAGGTTGCTGAGGAGAAATAACTGGACTCCAGACGATCCAATGTGAATCAACAGAAGCCATTTATTAAGCACAGATCATCATCATCTTTTATACCCTGCGTTGTAGCCGTACACGCGACTCGCTTATTTCTGATTACCCAGTTACACTGTCCACGCGCTGTGCATGCAGTTCATTCACACATCAGATTGGTTACAAGAATTCGCGTCGTAAATTGCTTAGTCACTAGCACAACATGTTTTCTGCCTTCTCAGTCCCATTTTTCCCATGTACTAATTCCATCTTCTACCGCCTGTTTTGCTCTTAATCTAATCTCTCACAGTAGGGAGGCTGGCTCACATGACCATTTTCTCTCAGACACATTCCTACAATACCCCCTTTTTCTCCTTGAGCCAGACAGACCTTATGCATGGCATTTTCTATCATGTCAGTCACTTCGCGGAGAACACACGAGGCTACCATAATCAATAATAATATAACCAACAATAGCATGAGCCCTTGCTTTAGTAAGTCTGATAACCATCCCGTTATACCCCATGAGCTTAACCAATCATCAAAACCATTTTTGACCACTTTTAATTTGGACATGTTATCCTTCAGCTCCCGTAACTGCTTATGAATGGATGATGAGTGGTCGGAAAGGTTCATACAACACATACCTTCAAAATCTTCACATCCATGACCCTGAGCTAACAGCAAAAACTCAATAGCCGCTCGATTTTGCAATGTAGCATGCCGAATGCTATCAACATCAGTAAGCAAGCTAGATATGATTTCAGTTTTAGGTTTATCTGTCTAGAAGAATCAGGAGGAGTTCCGCTCCACCCCTCGGTCATTCGATGGACTGGATGGTTCGAGGCGTTAGCAGTGACAGGAGTTTCATATGTAGCTTACTAGCTCAGATACATGGCAGAGGTTGCAGTTGGCTGACAGTTATAATTTGGCAGTTGTTGTTCAGGAACAAGGGTCTCTTTTAGTAGAGTTTAGCTGCAGTGACGTCCCTCACCTCCTGACAACCTGAGAGGGCTCGAGACCGAATAGGAGCAGTTGCTGGATTTTCTGCGTCTCCCTGGTCTGATTGCAACCATTACCTCAAAGCACTTTGGAGGAGATACATGAGGGAAATTGTCTTCGTTTCCTCTTTTGTCTGTCTCATGTGGATACACGGAGAGTTTTTAACCTGGATCGCAAACTGGTGGCTTTCGCTAGTATTTTGTTGACACTGTTAAATTTTCCTTAGGAATTAAAAGATCAGGCTTGTTCGTAAGGAAATCTAAAATTTGTGAGGGACGTTGAGAGGAGGAATGATGCTGATGAACATATGCGGGATAATGTGAAACGCTTCTTTAAAAAATAAGAAAAGAAAAGCTTGTGAAGAAAAGCCTCAGGGTAGCTGATGGTTTCTGTCCCAAAAGATGACTTGGGCAGGTGTCTGAATAGCTCTTCAGTAGCAATGCGGTCAGTCTCTTTCCTGGAGGAATGGCATTGAGTCGTACTACTAGAGGCTGAGTTTAGAAGCTTTTAGGTATGATTTTTCTTGAAATGTGGTCACTACCCTTGGTCAGAGCTAGAGGCGTGTGCAAAATTTTGCTGGGACTCTCGTCCGTCTCGAGGTGTTGATTGAATAGTCCTGTGTGTAAGATTGCAGTACAAGCATTTTGCATCCTTGCCAAATAAGCAGTGAGGTTAAATCGACTAATCTGGTATTTTAAAATTAAGCTTTCCTGGCATCAGGCTAAATCGTGTTTTCTTGATGTTTGATGCTGCACTGTAGCCATAAAGACTTGCACTTTTTGCATCTTGCTGCAACAGAAGTGATTTGCGCTGCACGTGGTTGCTGGGTAGTGAAAAGTGTGTGTGCTCACCTACCAGTATAGGCCAGTATACATCGCCTTACGTCAGTCAATAGCTACAGTAGCTCACGTGGTAGAAGTGAGCGGAAATAGACTTCCCCTTCCGGTATGTTTTTACACTAACAAGGCAGCAGGTGTTCTGTCTTGTAAGCAGAAACTTCTACGTGTTATCAAGTTCTTCAATTCACAGTAGCGTTATGTCAGCAGCTGAAAAAAGCTTTGCCGTAAGCATATGGAGAGGGGGAAAAAAAAATAAATCAAATTTGGGAGGAAAAAAAACTGGGGAGAGTGACGGTTTTGAATTAACTTCTTTTTTTTTTTTTTGGTGTTATGTTTTAGGGTCCAAGTCTCCCTGTGGTGCTTCATCCTACTCCAGAAGTTCACATACCTACTCCAAGTCAAGATGGGGTTTTTCCCACTCCTGCTCCTGCTCTCGATCATTTAGACGTTCCCATTCTCATTCCTACTCGCGATCGCCACCCTGTCCAAGAAGAGGCAAAGGGAAGAGTTGTAACTATCGTTCTAGATCAAGGTCCCGTAGTTATCACTGTTCACAGTCAAGGTCACCCCCATACCCAAGATACTATTCTGATGCAAAACCTGAAAAAAGGAAAAGAGAAGTAGATTAAAAGGTTGATAAAGATCATGAAGCCACCTACATAAAGGCCTCTAAACCAGAAACTGCTGAATCGAAAACATGGCCGAAGGGGAAGACTGAGCCTGATGGTGAAAAAGGAGAGCGACCTCCAGAAGGGGATAAATCTGCTTTTCTTAACAACCCTGCAAAAAAGATTGAACTTAACCAAGAAACTGGCAAAATGATGGTGAGTGGAGAAAATGTGCCACCTGCGAAAGAACCTGCTGAGAAACCTGAGCCGAGCAGCAGCAAAGTTAAACAAAAGAAAGCAAAGGGAGAAGTGAGAAGAAAAGTAACAGCAGCTGATGGATCTAGTTCAGCTCTTGTAAATTACACCAGGTACCTCATCATTTCTTTTCCTATTCTTTCTTTCCTCCTCCCCGCACCCCAACAATGTCAAATTATTCGTGGTGACTAATGAAAGGAACAGCTAAATCCATGCTACATGAGTGAATAATCTGTCACTTTTCCTGTTAAACGGTCCTTGGGTCAGAATCAAATTTTGTTAAAGAAAACAAACAGTCTGTACTGCGCAGAAAGCTCATGAGGTTAATTCATTGCTGACGTGTTTGACCCTTCCTCTGGGACTTTTTCCCCCTCTTCGTATTCATTACATGGTGACTCTGAGGAGTCCTCCCCATGTCTTCCTTCCCATCCAGCTGACTGCTAAAGGCAAGGATAACAGACACGTCTATACCGTGCAATACTTTGACATTAACAATTGCACGGTGCTGTAATGATCTGCCTTTGTCAGTGTGACATGAAATCGATCCTTGCAGAAATACCAGCTTGGTCGCCAATACACTGCACTGGTTTTAGCTTTGAGCACAGTGCCACGGCGACACAGCTGCACTGCTTCCAGCTCAGTGCCGACTCCTTCGGCTCTTACCTTGGAGATGAGTCTTCTATATTCCATTGTGCGACATGTGAAAAACAGGAAAGTGATCTGGTGTGGGGCTGCTATTCCTTACAGTCCAGCACCTAAAGAAGCACAACAAAGCAAACTCAAAACATTGAAGACATCGCTGTAGGCTTAAGACAGTGTCTTGATAGTCTAAAAAGTTTCCAAAACGTAACTTTTTCTAAAGAAGAACATGGGACTTGAGGATAAAATTTGGGTTGTGTGTACCTCTCCGTAATTGCTTGCTTCCACGTTGAAACGGGAACGTGTATCTAATTCATCTACCATTGGTAGAAGTGGGATGTGAAGGAATTAGCAGCTCAGACAGACCCCAATCCGATAATCCTGTGTCTTTGTTAATTAAATGTGGAGTAGGAAGACACTAAATTAATTGATTGCTCCTCATGTTAGCTAGTGGACTCGTTCTGTCTCTTGCCTGTTCCCCTAATTGAACATCCTTTGAAGAAATGCTGCAGACAGAGAATTGAAAGAAAAGCTCTTTTATAAAATGTTACAAAAGATCGTGTATCCCAGCCATTATTGAGGTACGCTTTTTTCCTCTCAGCAGTAGTTCTACTGGAGGAAGTGCCGTTAGAAAGACCGAAGAAGAGCCAGATACAAAAGGAGGCGTCGTTGAGGCAATGGAGGAGCACAGTAATGGTATCCCAGCCCCAGCTGAAGACGTCGTGAAGCTGAAGCCTGAAGCAAGGGGAAGTCACAGTCTAAGCAGTCCCCGTGTTAGCCGCAGCCGCGGTCAAAGCCCTTCTGAGAGTCGGACTCGAAGGCACAGGGGCAGTGCCAGCTCAGCAGCGAATCACAGCAGCAAGAAAAAGAAAAAGAAAAAAGAGAAGCAGCAGCACAAGAAGCACAAGAAACACATTGGAAATGACATGGAATTGGGAAAGAGGCAAAAACACAAGCACAAGAAGAAAACAATGAAGAAGAGCAAAGAGAAAGAAAGAGGACCAAAAAGTGAAATCCGTCACTACACAGAATGACAGATAATTTAAAAAAGACTGAATTCCCAAGGGATCTGTACTAATTTTTCCTAAAATGTAAACAAATTTGGGCATTGCAAATAATGACACGAAAGAGCCTGTGCTGCAGTTCCAATTTTGCTGCTTGATTATTTCATTTTTACATCAGAGCTTTGTAAGAGTGAGTATTTTCTACAGAGTTGTTAGTTGTGACCATGTAACACAAAAGGTTTACTGGGGCATCTTATTTTTAGCCACCGTTAAATAGTTTAGGTGGAGTTTTCTGTACTGTGAAAATTTTCCTAGTTGAAGGTCTTTTTAGTTGCCTGGCAGAAGCAGCTGGTATCAGTTATAAAATACCAGCGGAATGATTCGCAGAGACATTACAGCCCTCTTATGTCACTTTTTGATGAGAATAAAATGTTTTTGGTAAACTGTCCAATGTGAGATTTCCAGAGATAGCTGAACATTAGCAAAGGTCAGTGACTTTTAGCAAAGGTCAGCCTTCTTTGCTTCGGTCTTTACTGCTCAGGCCAGCCCTCAGGAGCCCCAGACTTTGGAAGTGACAGCGAAAGTCTAGACGAAGGAGGACTTCCCCTCGGTTGAGGAGAATTAAGTCAGAGATCAGGGAAGTAAGCTGGATATCCACAAGTCCATGGGTCCTGATGGGATGCACCCGAGAGTGCTGAGGGAGCTGGCGGAAGTTGTTGATGGGCCGCTCTCCATCATCTTTGAAAGGTCCCGGAGAACAGGCGAGGTGCCTGAGGACTGGAGGAAAGCCAATGTCCCTCCAGTCTTCAAAAAGGGCAAGAAGGAGGAGCCGGGGAACTACAGGCCGGTCAGCCTCACCTCCATCCCTGGAAAGATGATGGAACAGCTCGTTGTGGGCGTCATCCCAAGGCATGTGGAGGAAAAGAAAGCTATGGGCAGTAGTGAACACGGATTCACCAAGGGGAAATCCTGTGTGACTAACCCAATAGCCTTCTGTGATGGCGTGACTGGATGGATAGATGAGGGGAGGGCAGTGGATGGTGTCTACCTTGACTTCAGCGAGGCTTTCGACACGCTCTCCCACAGCATCCTCATAGGGAAGCTTAGGAAGCGTGGGTTAGATGAGTAGACATTGGGGTGGATAGATAACTGGTTGAAAGACAGAGCTCAGAGGGTTGTGATTAGGGGCACAGAGTCTAGTTGGAGGTCAGTGAGGAGTGGTGTTCCCCAGGGGTCAGTGCTGGGTCCAGTCCTCTTCAATATCTTCATCAGTGACCTGGATGAAGGGACAAAGTGCACCCTCAGCAAGTTCACTGATGACACAAAGCTGGGGGGGTGGCTGACACACCAGAAGGCTGTGCCGCCATCCAGAGAGACCTGGACAGGCTGGAGAGTTGGGCAGAGAGAAACCTTATGAAATTCAACCAGGACAAGTGTCGGGTGCTGCACCTGGGGAGGACTAACCCCATGCACCAGGACAGGTTGGGGCTGACCTGCTGGAGAGCAGCTCTGTGGAAAGAGACCTGGGAGTCCTGGTGGACAACAGGATGACCATGAGCCAGCAATGTGCCCTTGTGGCCAAGAAGGCCAATGGCATCCTGGGGTGCATCAAGAAGAGCGTGGCCAGCAGGTGGAGGGAGGTCATCCTTCCCCTCTACTCTGCCCTGCTGAGGCCGCATCTGGAGTGCTGTGTCCAGTTCTGGGTTCAAGAAGGACAGGGAACTGCTGGAGAGGGGACAGCAAAGGGCTACCAAGATGCTGAGGGGACTGGAAGACCTCTCTTATGAAGAAAGGCTGAAGGATTTGGGTCTCTTCAGCCTGGAAAAAAGACGACTGAGGGGGGATCTTATCAACACTTAGAAATAGTTAAAGGGTGGGTGTCAGGAGGATGGGGCCAGACTCTTGTCAGTGGTGTCCGGGGACAGGACAAGGGGCAATGGGAACAAACTGGAACATGGAAAGTTCCATCTGAACATAAGGAAAAACTTCTTTACCTTGATGGTGACAGCGCTGGAACAGGCTGCCCAGAGAGGTGGTGGAGTCTCCTTCTCTGGAGATCTTCCAAACCCACCTGGACACGATCCTGTGCAACCTCCTGCAGGTGAACCTACTTTGTCAGGGAGGTTGGACTAGGGATGATCTCTAGCGGCCCCCTCCAACCCCTACCATTCTGTGATAGTGTGGTTCAGCTCCAGCAAAACGCTTTCAATGATCTCCCTCAATATTCTTTTACCACTGGTGACACCACTGGTGACCGGCTGCCAAGAGGATTTTACCCCATTAATCACAACTCTCTGGGTACGGCCATCCAGCCAGTTTTTAACCCAGCAAAGAGTACACTTGTCTATGCCATCATTCACCAGCTTCTCCAGGAGAATGCTGTGGGGGACGGTGTCAAAGGCCTTGCCAGCCAGCAAGCTGTTCCAAGTTCCAGCCAGCTCCAAAAGAAACCCACCGCTGGCCAAAACTGAGCCCGTCAACGAGGATGGTGGAACCTCTGTGAGAGTGTATTTAAGAAAGGACACAAGGGCTCGAGTGGGAGAGGAGTTAGGGAAAAACCAGTGTGAGAAACAGCCCTGAAAACACCAGGGTGAGTGAAGAAGGAGGGAGAGGAGGTGCTCCAGGTGCCAGAGCAGATGGTCTCCTGCAGCCTGTGGAGAATACCACAGTAGAGCAGGTATTTCCCTGCAGCCTAAGGAGAGGAGCACAGCAGAGGAGGTAATCCCTGCACTTGGTGGAGGACCCAACACTGGAGAGGCTGGATATTTCCTGAAAGAATTTCAGCTTGAGGAGAGCCCATGCTGTAGCAGGTTTATCTCGAAAGACTGTAGCCTGTAAGAGGGACCCCATGGGAAAAGTGTTAGAAGGAAGGAGCAGCAGAGAGGAATTGTTATGGACTGACCAGGACCCCCATTCCCCATCGCCCTGCACTGCTCAGGGGGAAGGAGGGAGAGGAGCTGGGAATGAAGCAGCAAAGTTCAAGAAGGAAAAAAATGTGTGGAAATAGTCTTTCCAGGTGATAAGGTCTTCCATCGGTCCTATGCTTCTTTGACCCTCAGCCTTTGCAGTTGTACATGCCTGGCCTGCCCACTTACCTTCACTCCTGTCCCCTTTGTATGAGGCCCACACACATCTTGGCACGCCCAGCGTAACGTGGCCTCCACCAAAGCTGGAGCCCACCTGGGCTTGGAGGCAGGGAGGGGCCCGGTCCCCTCTGTCCGGGGCTGGGCACAGCTTTTCCCTGGGAACCTCCCTGAGGAGCACTCCTCGTCTGTGTCAGCCTGGGGCCCGGCAGGGGTGGCCCGGGGACAAGGGCTGCTGGGGCAGGGCTGAAGGAGCTCAGCTGGGACAGCGTTAGACTGAAGATCTAAAGGTGCCTGGTTCAGCCCTGGGCTTCAGCAGTGATTTTTCTCCCTCTGCTTTTTGCAGAGCCCGTCTGCCGCCTTCCAGCCTGCCCCAACCCTGCTTGCTCCTTCACCTCTTGCCAGAGCACTGTCCCTGCCCTGGACCTGCACATCTGCGGCTTAGAAGGAGCCTTCCTCCAGCCCCACAAGTCCCCAGCCTCCCCCTGGGCAGGACTCTCCACTCAGGGCTGCTTTGGGGTGGTCTCCAGCTGTGCCTCCTTCCCTGCTCCACAGGATCGGGATGTCCTCTCTGCGGGGCCTCTGCACGACCCAGTTCCTCTCCTCTTTGTCATGCTCAAGGGTGCAGAGTCTGTTCCCCTCCTCAGGCGCCTCCTGCACCTTGTCTCCATTCCCAGAGCAGAGGCCACTGGACCCATAGTCCCAGGGAGAGGCACTCCCTGGAGCTGCGGCCTGAATGGCAGCATCCTTCCCCCGGGGGGGTGTTGCAGTGAGACCTCTGATGTGCCCAGGACAGCTGACAAAGCCACGCTGAGGATCACCCACCGGAGTGCATGGCCATCGGAATTGTTTAGTCACACGCTGTCCTGAGCAGAATTTCTTGTCCCCCTTTGCCCCCCTGCTCCAATGACTGGTAACACACCAATATGCTCCTCTCTGGGCATCAGCCCCATGGAGATGGACAACTGCCCTTCACCCCACCTCCAGGGATGCTGCGGGGCAGAGGGGTGCAGGAGGCCCGCTACATGGATGAGGGCGTGTGAGCTTTCTGCCCCCATGTTGCCCCATCGCACACCCTGGGGTGCCATCAGAGCCTGGGGGCACCTCACCCCAGGGAGGGCATGTCCCTCACCCTGTTGTACTTTTCCTCCTCTGCCGCTGCGCACAGATGTGGCACACAGGGGGGTTGCCCTTGCCCTGGGGGGCAGAGGAGGCTCAGGAGTTTTCTCCTCTCCGTTGGCCCTGGAGGGGGCCAGAGTGTGGGAGCAGCACCTGCAGCCAGAGCCTCCTTCTGCCCCATTGCTCTTCAGAGACGCTGGAGGGGCAGTGCTCTGCAGTGCAGCCCTGTGCCAGGATCAGGCCCCAGGGGAGAGGCAGTGCGGACTTCCCCCATCTCAGGAGGGCTCAAGTGCTGTTTGCTGCAGAGGGTCCCTGGGCACCCAGAGGACAACGGGGCTGTGCTTGTCACAGGCCCCTCATGGGAGGAGAGTGTCTCCTGCTGGGAAGGCTCCAGAGGGTGTAGCTCAGTGGCAGAGCGCCCACTTTGCATGTGGGAGATCCTGGCTTCCATCCCCAGCATCTCCAAGGGGGTTCTTCCCTGAATGCCCAGCCTCTGGGAAAGGCTGGAGCTGGAGCCTCTGGTCCTCTGCAGGCACTGTGGGCCTGCCCTGCCCAGCCAGGGTCTGGCTGTGGGGTGAGGAGGGCTGTGTGCGCTGCCTCTTTGGAGCCCCCTCTCAGGAGAGAGGCGGGCAGCTGTGCTGGACCTGAGCTCAGCTCACTGCCCTGCACCACACACCCACCCGAGACATGCCCCTTCCCCACCGCCATGTCTTTGGGCTCCGGTATCCTCCAGCCACCCTCGGGGAGACACTAAAGCACCTGGGCAGGCAAGCACAGCTCTGGCTCAAAGGCTTTTAATAAGAACCAATATGGGGGCCCCTATGTAAAAACAGGGGAATGAAAATCGAGGAAACCCCTGGCAGTTTCTGCTGCCCGTGGGAAAAGGGAGAGGGTTCCCTGGTGCTCACGGCTCTCCCAGCTGCACAGACCTCTCCTCCCTCCTGGCTGCCCCCAGCTGCACTGCAGGGACGGGCTCTCCTGGCCCGGGGCTCAGGGACCGTTGTGCACTGAGCTCCGGTGTCACAGCCTCTGTGTCCTCAGGGGGATGTGCCACAGACACCTCTTCAGCATCGTCATAGCCCGTGCTCTCTGGGGACAGGGACCAGCCATCCCCCTCAGCTCCGGGGGCACCAGCACCTCTCTGGGAGAGCAGGTTTGGCCCTGCAAGCAGCAAGGCAGGCCATTGCATGTTCACCCCATGGGGTGCCTCTCCTGGGCTGTACATCAGCTTCCTCCCTTCTCCTCACCAGTCCTGAGACGTTCAGCTCCCTCTCCCACCCATGGAGCCCCCAAGGAAAAACTCCTGGGGCAGGTTGCCCCATCCGAGCACGTTTGGCTCTCAGCGTGACAGCGATTCATCCAACGCCAGGGATGCCACCCCAGGAACCAGCAGCACTTTCTTTCCCTCTCACCTCCAAGGGTATCCGTGGGTCCAGATCCTTCCTCTGCCACCCTGGGCATTTCCCAGTCTTCCTGCCCAGGGGAAGGATCCTCCCCAGGGTCAGAAACCTCCCTGGCATCATCATAGCCATCAGCTGGGTCACCTCCAGGCAGGACAGGGACATCTGAAAGGAGAGGAGAGCTGGTGACAGTGAGAAGATGCGTTCTGCAGAGCAGAGGATGGGAGGATGCGCAGGGACGTGGGGCTCCGACATTGGTGTTTGCAGCCCCACAGGAGATCCCGCCCGATCTCCCAGCTCCGAGGGTGACACTCAGTGACACTGCTGTCCATCACATGTCTGCAGGGAGGAGACATCCACCCCTTCCTGCCCCCCATTACCTGGTGCTGGCCATGGACCATCCTCCTCCTCGCTGTCCCCGGGGTAGGGCTGCAGCTTGCTCAGGGACCCCTCTGAATAGGAGCCTGGAGAGAGGCCCAGCGGGTGTGAGGGGAGTGCGCTCTGCTGACCCAGCTTGTGCTCAGTGCTGCTGGGGACGTGGGACCCACAGAGCCACGGCTGCACGGGGACGAGGGCTCAGGACTCACCCTGCTGCCCTGGGACAAAGCCCATCTCCAAGGGCCTGCCAGAGCTGCCCTGGGACAGCCCCTTCCCTCACCCCTCAGGTGTCCCCCAGGGTGCAGGGGCAGGCAGAGAGGGGCTGTCCCCAAATGGGACGCGCAGAGCAGGTGGGGAGAAAGCTTCTCTCCTGGGCCCAGGACATGGGTGCTCCCCACACAGATCCAACAGCCCCACAACCGCACAAACCATGGGTTAGGGGGCTGCAGGGGTCAATCCTGGGTGGCAGCCAGGGGAAAGAGCACTGTAGATGTGTCCTCAACAAGGGACGCACACCAACCTGAGCCGCTGAACCTTGCCTGCTTCTGCCATGCTGGGCTGGAACCGATCTCCTCGTACACGGCCTCATGGAAGGGCTCCTGAGCTCTCTCAGAGCCTGTGGACAGAGGCAGGGCTGGCCCAGGGATGGTCAGAGAGGGGATGGGATCCCACAGAGAGCACACGCTCTTGTCCCCCCAGCTCTGCCTCTCCCACTCACTGACACCCCACGGCACCCCTGGCCTTGCCAGCAGGCATCTTCCCCTGGGAAGGGACCCACCTCTGCGCCCAGCCCTGGCGCTTCGCACTTGCCCGGCCAGGAGGGCCAGGAGCAGGCAGACAAGGGCTCCCAGGATGATGCACATGATGACGGGCAATGAGACTCTCCCACTGCCGGTCAGACGGCCCCGCGTGGGATCTGCATGGCAGGAACACAGAAAGGGCAGCACCAGGCCTGGGAGAGGTGAGGGGCCGGCACACCCCAGTCCTGACCCCCATTACATACCGGGTTTCAGGGGACGAGGGATGGGGAAGCTCCCACCTGAGTGGGTGAATGACAGCCCTCCCCAGCCTCCCGCCCCACCGCTACCCCGGTGCCTCCTCCTGGGAGTTTCACAGCCCAGCAAGGAGCCCCTTCCCTCCGGCTGTGGGTCACAGCCTGGCCCCAAGAAGACCCAGCGCTGGTGGGGAGGACGGGTTACCTGCTGGAGGGGTTGGTGCTGCCGTCCTGGGTGCATCTGCAGAGGAGGAGAAGGAGAGCTGGGCTGAGAGGGTGGGGGTGCAGGTACCAGGGAGCCTCCTCTCTGACACACCGTGTGTGTGAGTGTGTGCGCGCACGTGTGCATGTGCAGACATCCCTGCCACATCCCACCCAAATCGCCCCTCCTGCACGACTGGTGAGCATGGCCAGGATGGAGCGCAGGGCCCAGAGCAGGGACAGAGCAGGCAGCCCAGGAGATGCCCCTGGGGGCTGCAGGGCCCTGCGGGCAGAAGCTGGAGGACACCCAGCCCCACAGAAGCTGCTGCCCACTCGGCAAAAGGCTCTCCTGCTCTGCAGGGATGGCCTTGCTCTCAGGAGCTCTGGAGCCATAATGGCAGCCAATGGAGGAAATTGTGAGGTGTCCCTGCCCTTCGAGGTGTCGCAGCCCTGCCGCTCACCTGAGCAGATCACGGCCGCGTCCTCCTTATGGCGGCAGGCACCGCTGTCCCCAGGCCGGGCCCAGCAGTCCTGCAGAGATGGCTCTGTCCCCCGGCACTCCACCTGCTCCAGCCAGATGGGGCCGCTCCCCTCCCCAGATGCAGCCTCGGCCAGGGCAGACACCGCAGGGCCACAGCCCAGCTGCCTGCATGCCACCTCGGCATCCCGCATGTCCCAAGAGTCGTCACACACCGTCCCCCAGGAGCCGCGGTGCCACACCTCCACTCGGCCGGAGCACCCCTTCTCCCCTCCCACGGCACGAATCTTCTCCCTGTCTGGAGAAGGCAGAGAGCTCCCAGGGCCGCGGGACAGCAGGCAGAGCCCTGCCAGGCGAGAGGGGCATGCAGAGGAGCAGCTACCTGTGCAGCTCGGGGTGCTGGGGCACGCAGCCATTGGGGCCGGGGGTGTTTCTGGCTGACTCCCTGCAGAGGGAAACGCTGTGGTGAAAGGGCTGCTCCAGGGGGGCGTGCAGCAGAGAGCGGGGCTCAGCTCAGCTCGTGCCACCCACCCATGGCAGCAGCTGAACCCCGGTCCTTCGGGGGACACACACTCGGCAACGTGGGGGACCCTGACTGCTCAGCCCCAAAGGGACCCTGGGTCACAGAGCAGGAGGGTGTCCATGGAAGGGACACTCCTCAGAGCCCTGGCTGTTCCCTTCTGGGACCTTGCCTCGAGAAACCTCTGCCTCAACCAGGCGAAGCTGGGAGCCCGGCTGGCAACTGCTGGTGAATGTGTGGGGCTCCAGGAGAGGAAGTCCCATTTTTGGTACCAGCAGCAGCAGCGTCTGCCTTGGAAACGAAAGGCCCCTGCAGGCCCAGGAATTTGACCATGCCCAGCCAGGAGCAGGAACGCAGGGGATGCTGGTGCCCGGCTAGCTCAGAATTACCCTTGCAGGTGATGTGGGTCTCATCTCGCAGGTCGTCGCATGACTGCGGGTGCCAGGGAGCGGAGGGACACTGCCAGAAGGAGCTGTTTCTCTCCCCACACTCCACACGATCCAGCCAGGCCGTGCCAGACAGCCTGCCGTGGGGCCGTTGTGTTTCCAGGGACCCTCTGTCCCCGCAGCCCAGCTCCTTGCATGCCAGCGACACAGTTTCAGGAGTCATGGAGTTGGAGCAAACGCTCCCCCACGTCCCATTGTAGAAAACCTGCAGGCGCCCGGAGCAGTTGGTGCCGTTCTCCAGCCTCAGGGCCATGAACTCTGGGAGGAAAGGCAGCGAGGGGGAACAGGCTGGGCTGGGGCTGGGGGAGCAGGGACACCCCTGCACCCGCCAGGCCCTCAGACAGGCAAAGGCACGTCCAGCAAGTCCCCCTTGCACCCACGGACAGAGAAATGTCCCTGATGGACAGACACCCCTGCCCTCCCTGCGGACCGTCAGGGACAGCTGAGCTCCCCAGGGACCCCCGGTGGGACTGAGGGCACCTGTGCATGGGTGTCCCCACGGTGGCCTTTGTCAGGGGCTCAGAGCTGGCCAGGAACAGCCTCGGCCGTTGCCGGCTCTCCCCTCGTCCCGGCCTGCCTGGGCACTGGGCTCCCACCACAGCTCCAGGCACACACCTGAGCAGACGACTCCTGCGTCCTCTTTGTGCCCGCAGTCGTGCTGCCCCCAGGACCCTGCCAGACAGTCCCAGAGAGCAGCTTCGGCCCCGGAGCAGTTCACGCTCTCCAGCCAGATCTGAGCGGAGCCTTCCCCGAAGCGAGCGGAGCCAACCGCCTCCAGTGCCCCTCCGCAGCCCAGCTGGCGGCAAACGACGGCAGCATCAGACAGGTCCCAGCCGTCATCGCAGACACTCCCCCAGCTGCCCTGGTAGTAGATCTCCACTCTCCCAGCGCAGCGCCCAGGCCCGTTCACCAGCCGCACCTGACGGCTCCCTGTAGCAGGAGGAAACCCCGGGTGCTGTCAAGGGCCAGCTGCCCACCCAGCCCAGAGCCTGGGGGAGCCGTGCAGCGCCACTCACCCCAGCAAACGACCCCCACGTCCTCGGCAATCCCTGCTTCCAGCGCACTCTCAGGCAGGGAGGTGTTGCAGAGGGTCAGGTTGGCCTCGTGCCCTGCACACCGCACCCCGCGCAGCCCCACGGGA
The DNA here is from genome assembly GCF_964199755.1 of Larus michahellis. Classification (NCBI taxonomy): domain Eukaryota; kingdom Metazoa; phylum Chordata; class Aves; order Charadriiformes; family Laridae; genus Larus; species Larus michahellis. Next base: position 115,949 of record NW_027436116.1, on the reverse strand, counting down.
CCCATCCCTCTCTGAGCCTTCGGGGGGTTGTAGGCTGCCTCTGCCTCTCCACACTGCAGCTGCCGGCACACCACGCTGGCCTCCTGCACGTCCCACTGCTCATCCAGGACTCTGCCCCACGTCCCGTGCTGGAAGATCTCCACTCGCCCGTCGCACGGGCTTCCTCCACCCACCAGCCGCAGGGATGCGAAGCGAGCTGGGCCTGGGGAGAGCAGCCATGCCCCAGCCCTTGGCAGCATCGGGGAGCCCGGCAGCCTGCAGCACGTCTCCAGGCTCTGGCACCCTTGCAGGAGGGCCCTGGAGCTCGCCTGCCTGCCGCCAGCCCTCTGTGGGGACCTTCTGAGCCAGAGCCTTGCACTGCCACAGGGTCCCCTGCTTTGGGAGCATTTAAGAGGAAAACAGAGTAACCGAGTGTTTTCCTGCACTCACCTGAGCATATGACAGCAGCGTCATTCTCATGGGAGCACGGCGAGGCCCCCAGGGCAGTCACTGGGCACTCTCCCAGGTGGGCTTCAGTCCCGTCACAGTGGAAGGAGTCTCTCCAGACAGGGCCGCTTCCTCTCCCAAAACGCCCTCCTTTAGAAATGGACTCAGCAAACCCGCAGTTGAGGTGACGGCAGAGAACATGGGCGTCCAAGAGGTCCCAGCGGGAGGCACAGAGGGTGCCCCAGGTCCCCTGCACATGGACCTCCACCCTCCCCTCACACGCCGTGCTGCCGTTCACCAGCCTGAACCCTGTGAACTCTGGACAGAGAAGGATGAGACAGGGCAGACTTGTGCTTTTCTCCCTTGGGTGGTGGAGTAGAGGGCAAATGGACATCCTGCCTTTCTCCTCCTTCTGCACCATTTTAGGGCTGCAGACAAACATTCAAGGTCAGGTCTAATGGGGCTCTGAGCAACCTGATCTAGTTGAAGAGGTCCCTGCTGGTTGCAGGCAAGTTGGACTAGATGACATTGAAAGGTCCCTTCCAACCCAAACCATCCTATGGTTCTGTGATCACCCCTTCTGTCCTCACACCCAGCACAGCACAGTCCCGTCCCTGCTCCCCCATCATCGGCACACCCCCGGTGGTAACACCCTGCCCTGAGTCCTTACGTGTGCAGGTGACACCGGCAGCATTCGCGTGGGTGCAGGGTTGGTCCCTGGGGGACCCCGTGGGGCAGGAGCTGAGAAGGGATTCATTCCCCACACACTGCAGCTCTCTGTCCCACATGGGACCAGACCCTTCTCCAAAGTGAGCTGCCCCGGGGACAGACAGGGCTGTGCCACACTGCAACTCTCTGCAGACCACGTCGGCAGCTTTGGGACCAAAGTCGGAGTCACAGACAGTTTTCCACTCGTTCCTATCATGAATCTCCACTCGTCCTGAGCAGGGGTTGTCCCCTCCAACCAGCCGGACAAATCCTGGAGTAACCAAAGAACCCTGTGAGTTCCCACAGCCCTCTGGCAGTTACATACCCATGTCCTACCTGGCCTGCAAGGTGGCTACAGGCAAAGAGACCCACGAGCTTCCCAGCAGCTCCTAGCGGGTGTTGATGGCACAAACACACCAGGGACCCCCTGCTGCTCCCCCAACATCATCACAGCACTCGTGGGCTGGATTTTCTCCCAAACCCACAGCCACAGGAAGCGCTTAGAAAAACTGCTGCCCTCCTGGAGACCCTGGGCTACCTGGCACTGGCCCCAGGCACTGCAGCGCTTGAGCCCAAGGAGATGGGCTGAGGTTCTGCTGGCTGCTGCAGCCTGCTCTGCCCCACCAAGCTGAGAGCCAGGCTGAGGAACCCCTTGGAGCCACCAGAAATGGAGCCCATTGAGGCACTGCTATTAGATGGGACATGTCAGAGGGAGCAGATGTGGTGCAGCTGTACCTCCGGTCGCTGTCTCCACCAGCCCCCAGCTCCAGCACCTGCCTGGGGAGGGTCCTGAGCCAGGGCCAGAGAACACCGCCAGGGGTGCACATCCCTGGCCCCCAGCTGGGTAGAGGGCAGGAGAGGGGGCAGAGGAGCAGCCCTGGGCTGACACAAGCTCCCAGGGCAAGGAGAGCCAGAAAGTGCTGGCAAGTGCCCTTGGCACAGGGCAGGCAGGGGCTGGGGTAGGCAGGAGAGGCTGGGCAGCAGGTCAGCGCTGCCTGCACAGGGGTGTTTCCCTGTGGGCTCGCTCTCATGGGGTGGCTCTGGAAGGGGAATGAGGTGGCCATGAGCCACCCAGCTCTTCTGCCCAAGCCCAGGGCCCCTGCCCTCTGAGCAGCCCCTCTGCTTTGGGGGACTCATGTCTGCCAGGGGACACAACCCAAAAGTCCCTGACCTCCTTGGGCCCAGGGTTGTGGGTGGCCATGTGAGCTGCTCTAAGTCCTCTTGCATGAGGGCACCATGTCCCAGCCCCAGGCGCCGATGGAGGGTGGGCTGAGACACATCAGGGGTCAGGCAGTGGCGGGTTCCCACTGGCTTTTCCTCAGGGACCGGGGAAACCAGCAATGACAGTCCCAGCTCAGCAGCGTGACCAGCCACACCAGGCCCTTCTCCAGTAACCCCTTGTTTCCTTGAGGGCACAGCCAGGTCCCTTCCCCCGTCCTGGTCACAAAGGTGGGGAACAGGCTGGCACCGTACCTGAACACGTCACTCCAGCATCCAGACTGTGATCACAGTATTGTCGAATCTCTTCTGTGTCTGTGCAATCAGACAGGGCTGACTCGGTGCCATGACACGCAACATAAGCCATCCAAATGGGGCCAGATCCTGGCCCAAAATGTCCGTACTGAGGAGCTTCAAGAGCAGACCCACAGTGCAGCTGCTTACAAACCACTGCAGCATCGTCCATGTCCCAGTTGTAGCCACACACAGTCCCCCACTGGCCCTGGTGTTTCACCTCCACTCTCCCAGCACAGCGTCCGCCGCCATCCTCCAGCTTCACCTCTGCAGCCCCTTCGAACATCGACATGGGACCGCTCAGGAGAGCACCGAGCCCCAGAGTGCAGGTCTAGAAGGCCCCCCCTGCCCAGGATGAGTCAGAAGCACCACGGTGGGAGGGTGGGAGTCCTCACCCCTCTAGGCTGTCCCTTGGCCAGTGTGGGGGTCCCTGCTCTCCCCACAGCCTGTGAAGGCTAGGGGTGCAGTACTCCAGCCCTTCTGGGATGGGCTATTCACCATAACACAGCCCTGGGAACCTCCTGCCACTCCCATGGCCCCCTCCCATGACCACCCACTCATTGTGCCCCCAGGCCCTGCACAGGGAACCCGCTCCTCCCCAGCCCAACACCCCATAACAGCCCCATGCCCCCAGCCCCACACCTTCCCCTGCTGACCACCTGCCCTGGCACCACCCAAGCTCACACCCCCCCAGGCCTTTCTGTGTCCTCATGAACACCAACATGATCCCAAGGATCCCCCCAACTCATGTCCCCTCCTGGCCCCTGGTGGCAGCCCAGCCCCTGTGCTTGGTGGGAGCCCCTGAGAAGGGAACTTCTCTACCACCTGTGGGTGCAGACAGTCCAGTCCCCCTCTCTCTGTGGGGCACAAACTGCCTTCCTGGTGTCAGGGCTCCCCTGGACCCTGGAGCCACAGCCAGCCTCAGGGGCACAGTACTGGGGAATAAGTCATCCCAAAAGGGTACCCCAGGATGGGTTGTCTTTAAATGCAGCCAGGCACAGGCTGCCCAAAATACTGGAGCTCTGGAAGTGGAGACACCCTCTCCCAGCCAAATGGACACAGGCAAAGGCACAGGGTCCATGGACTTGAGCTCCTCCTGACCCTCATCTCAGCGGCACTTGGAAAGAAACCCTCTTCCCAAAGGGCTCTTGATGACCCCACTGGTACCCGATGGCCCTGGGCTGTGGGAAAAGGGAGCCGGCACTTACCTCTGCAGAGCTGCACCCAGAGGAGCAGCCACAGCACCCGAGGGGACAGGAGTCCCTCCATTCCCATCCTGAGCCTCCTGCCCTGCTGGCACAGCCCTGCTCTTCCCCACTCCCTGTCACAACTCCTGGGGACTCATGGGGACGTCGATGATGGGAGGGTAATATATCTCTGCAGATGCCGACCCAGCTGCGGAAGGAGCCAATTGAAGCAGCAGCACCTTTTTAGACGTTATCGGGAGCTATCTCCCCTCCGACACAGCCCAGCCCGCCAATGAACTTCTCCAGTGCCGTTCATGACCATATATGAGGGACATATATGTCCCACTGCCGGTGTCATGGTCGCTGTGGTGGCGGATCATCATGGGACAAGCTGGGTGTGCCGGGGAATTTGGTTAGTCACCCCTTGCACCCTGCTGTGGGCCTGGAAGCACTGAGCATCTCCTGCACCGGGCTCATCCAAGAAGCCATGAGGCAAGTGTCCAGCTGCCCCCAACCTGCGGTGACCATGGAGCGGGGACTGCACCAGGGTCTGTGTCAGGATGGGGAGGAAACAGCCCCTGCCCCTGCTACGGACCTCACTGTGCTGGGAGCAGCAGCTGGGAGACGTCTTCATCCAGGGCAAGGGCTCCATCCCAGGAGTGTTGGCTTGTCCGTCCCTCCCTGCAGACCCCCACAGTGAGTCCCTCGCAGGAGCTGGAGCTAAATCAAGTCCCTGCCCTGGCAGCAGACAGACAGCCCGGAAGCTCAGACGTCTCCCTGACTCTCAGTGTGTCACCCAGGGGCCGTTATTCCCCACGGGCAGAGCGGGAGCTGGAGCCTGCAGGTGCACAAACCACAGCCCACGTGGCCTCGCCGCGCTCCCCCCGTTCCCCCCGCAGCGCCCGGGCAGGAAGTCTGTGGTTTCCTCCTGGCGCCGTGCCCAGGCACATCCCTGGGGTGCCCCCGAGCCACCCCCACCCCGACTGCTCCAGCCAGGGCCGCAGGGGCTGCTCCTTCGGCCTCGCAGACACGGGGACGGGCAGCTCCCAGCCCCCGTCATGCCCCTGTCATGCACACGGCCGCTCTGCACCGAGCCCCACGGGCACGGGGTGACATCAGTGACATGACCTCACATCCTTCCTACTGCCAAAGCTGTGTGTTCGTGGGTTATACTGACGGTGACCTCACACTCTCCTACTTCTGCTGCCGTGTGCTCATGAGTGGTACTGACAGTGACCTCACGTCCCTCCTGCTGCCACCACCGTGTGCTCAGGGGTTACAGTGACCATGACCTCACACCCTCCTGCTGCTGCTGCTGCGTGCTCAGGAGTCCCGCTGTCACATGTGTGTGTGTGTTGTGTACAGGCTTCTGATGACGATGGTTCTTCCAAAAAGCCATATTGGGGTGGGGTCCAAGTATTATTTTCATGGCATCAGAAGCGGCCACACAAGCCATATGCCTGCTCCTTGCCCAAAAGCTACACAGGCAGCGGTGAAATCACAAGAGCGACATTCACAAGCCACGTTCCTGCTCCTGGCCTATCAGGTATTCAGACACCAATGACCTCACAGACACCTACATAAACTACTGCTTGGCTCCCAACCTGTCATCTACTCAGGCACCCGTGACACCACAACACCCTACACCACCCATGTTCCTGCTCCTGCCCTACCAGGTACGCGGGCAGCAGTGACTTCACCAGCTCCTACACAACCCATGGGCCTCTTCCTGGCCTGTCAGCTGAGCGGTCACAGGTGACCTTGCAAACACCTACACAAGATGGGGGCTTAGTCCCGGCCTACCAGCTTCTCAGGCACATGGGACCTCAAAACACCCAGCACAAGACATGTTTCTCCTGGGCTCCTCAGGCACCAGTGACATCGCAGAGACATCCACAAGCCAGGTGACAGCTCCTGGCCTCTCGTCTGCGCAGGCACCAGTGACCTCCAGGCACCTACACAAGCTGTGCACCTGGGCCTGCCTTATCAGCTACTCAGCCAAGAGTGACATCACAAGGACAAGCCCGAGCCATGTGTCTCCTATCAGCTACACCAGCACCAGTGACCTCACCAGCCCCTACAGGAGCCCTGGCCTTGCTCCTGCTCTATCAGCTACTCAGGCACCAGAGACCTGACCCCCACGTCTCCCCCTGCTTGCTGTCTGCTCACCTCTGAGATACGACTCCTCACAAGCTCCTGCACAGACCAGAAGCCTCCTCTTGGCCTGTTGGCTACTCAGGCAGCAGCTCCTCACAAGCACATACCAACCTATTTGCTGCGTGCTCGTCTTTTGGGGGGACCCAAGCCAGTACTGACCCCCCTCTCCGTCACTTGCTCACCCCTCCTAGAAGGCGGCCGTAGCCCCTGGGCATGTTCCAGCATGTCTGTGCCCCACCACCTTTCGGGCACCCCTCCGCCCTCTTGAATTCCCCCCAGCCCACCCTGTCAGGGCTTGTTCTACAGCCTGGTAAAGTGGGGGACCCCCACCCGGCCTTTTCCTTCTGCTTCCGTTCACATTTAAACTCTAATTCTTCACTACACTAAATCTTATTGAAGAAGGATTTATTCAATTCAAAATGACAATTCAAATTTACAAATATACAAAATTTTCAATTCAAAATTATTAATTTAATTTCTATACCTTTATTAATGTTGACCTAGATCAAAATGTATATACATATCTATATATATATATAAGTAGTGTATCTACTTATAAATGAATAAATAAATTTATGAATAGAATTATACACTTCCTTTCATAGATACATTCCTCTAGGTGTATATATTGCCTACCAATCTTATAGTTTTATATCCAAGCACTTCTGGGCCAAAGGAGGCAGGCAGCCAATCCCAGGGGCTGTGTTCCTCTAAAGAAGTTGCCATGGTCAGTGGCCCAGCTGAAGTGCCTCTGTACCAACGCACGCAGCCTGCGGAACAAAGAGGAGGAGCTGAGCACCCTTGTGCAGCTGGAATCCTCACGGCTGGGGTTTGCTACAGGCCACCCGAGCAAGAGGAGCCTTTTGACGAAGCGTTCTTACTTCACCTCCAGGAAGCACCACACTCAGAGGCTGAGATCTACTGGGGGACTCCAGTCACCCTGGCAGCTGCTGGAAGAGCATCCCATGAAGCTGTAAGCAGTGCAGGAGACTCATGGAGTGTGTTGACGAAGGGATTGAGAGCAGCCCTGCAGAGAAGGGCGTGAGGATGCTGGGGCTGGAGTAACTGAACATGAGCTGGCAATGTGTGCTTGCAGCCCCGAACCATTTTGTGATTCTATGATGCGATGTCTCTATGACCTACACACAAGGAAGCACATGCCAGTGGTGTTTACCAAAGGAATTTTACTCAAAACGTGAAGTGATCTCAATAAGCTGAGTTTCCCACAACAGGACATTCCTAGGAGTAGCTGCTGGCACTTGTGCTCCCTCAAATTCATCTCATCGCACACATGAAATGTGTATTCCTAAGTCTGTGATGCATGAACAAACTTCTGATGCAGTCATTTTGTGTCCCTCCATGGAGGGACAGACCAGCTCTCTGAGCTGAGGTGAGTGGCTGCTGCTGCAGCTGTGAGGGGCTGGTTGGTGACGATTACCCTGGGGCAGGTTCCCCGGGGTGTCCAGGGACCGTGGCACAGAGCAGGTCCTGCTCTGCTGGTCCTTCCTGTCTCTCCAGAAGGCCTGGCTGTGTGAGAACACTGCTGTGTGCACCCAGCCTTCGCACTCACACAGCTGAGCTCTGCACTGGTGTTTTCCTCTCCCGAGCACTTCCCAGCTCAGCCCAGGTAAAGCCAAAGCTGCGTGTGTAAGCAAAGCAAAATAAAGCCTTCATTCACTGCTTGATTTTCTGCTGCTGCCTTTATTTTGTTTCAAGTCTGGAGGGAGTCTGGCTTCTCATGTACGTCTCATCATTGGGATGCTAAAAATGTGAGCTTATGAATAATATTATCACAAGCCTAAAATAAGAGGTAGAGAGAAAAAGAGAAACAGTGAAAGAGAGAAAGAGAGAAAAGAAAGCAAGTAATATCGGAAGGAAAAAAGAAGGAACGAAAGAAAGGAAGAAAGAAGGAACGAAAGAAAGGAAGAAAGAAAGAAAGAAAGAAAGAAAGAAAGAAAGAAAGAAAGAAAGAAAGAAAGAAAGAAAGAAAGAAAGAAAGAAAGAAAGAAAGAAAGAAAAGAAAGAAAGAAACTACCAAAGAAAGCACGTAAAAAGGTTATGAACAAAAGGTCGTCCTGCTATTTTCTGTGAATATGCTGGGAGTCGTAGGAGAAAGACAGTTACCTCAGTGAGGGTGAAATAGAGTATATTGCAACAGTTTAGTCAGGGCATCCCTGAGCTCCTGCTTCCTCATGCTGTAGATGAGGGGGTTCACTGCTGGAGGCACCACCGAGTACAGAAATGACAGCACTAGGTCTAGATCTGTGGAGGAGATGGAGGTGGGCTTCAGGTAGGCAAACATGCCAAAAATGATAAAGAGAGAGACCACGGCCAGGTGAGGGAGGCATGTGGAAAACGCTTTGTGCCGTCCCTCCCCAGAGGGGATACTCAGCACGGCCCTGAATATCTGCACATAGGACACCACAATGAAAACAAAACACAGAAAAGCAAAAAAGGCACCAAACACAATAAGCCCAACTTCCCTGAGGTAGTCTGAGTCTGAGCAGGAGAGCTTGAGGATCTGGGGGATTTCACAGAAGAACTGGTCTAGGCCATTGCCTTGGCAGAGAGGTATTGAAAATGTATTGGCCGTGTGCAGGAGAGCATGGAGAAAGCCACTGCCCCAGGCAGCTGCTGCCATGTGGACACAAGCTCTGCTGCCCTGGAGGGACCCATAGTGCAGGGGTTTGCAGATGGCAACGTAGCGGTCATAGGCCATGACTGTCAGAAGATAAAACTCTGCTGACATCAAGAAGGCAAAGAAAAAGACCTGGGAAACACATCCTGAGAAGGAGATGGCCCTGGTGTCCCAGAGGGAATTGGCCATGGCTTTGGGCAGAGTGGTGGAGATGCAGCCCAGGTCGAGGAGGGAGATGTTGAGGAGGAAGAAGTACATGGGGGTGTGGAGGCGGTGGTCACAGGCTACGGCAGTGATGATGAGGCCATTGCCCAGGAGGGCAGCCAGGTAGATGCCCAGGAAGAGCCAGAAGTGCAAGAGCTGCAGCTCCCGCGTGTCTGCGAATGCCAGGAGGAGGAAGTGGGTGATGGAGCTGCCGTTGGACATCGCATCCCTTTGTTCCCGAGGTACTGCCAAAGGAGGAAAGCACACTCACAAGTCAGGACAGCTCTGAGCAAATCTCTTCCCATTGCCTGCCCTTCCAAACCCAAGCTGCAGAAACACACTTTGCCTGTGTCCTTTTTTGCGGGAGCTTTCTGCATTGCCCTTGTTGGAGCTCTCATTGTTGCTGGCCAAGTGTGCCGTGAGGAGCAGAGCTCTGCTTGTGGACACCCAAGGAGTCATCCCTGCTCCACAGCAGCGGGGATTGGGGAAAGGGGTTACAGCTTCTGCCATTCACTAGTTACCTCATCTGTAATCCACTTGTAACGCAGAGGAGCTGCTCAGCATATTCCTGCAGGAAAACCTCAAGGAAACTCCTGGGTGTCCTCAAACTGCAGTGACGTGAGCAGAGCCAGCTCACTCCTCAGCCTTGTTGGGTGGGAAAGACAACGCAGCTCTTCACTCACTGCCCCCCGACCCCCTGCAGAGAGATAGGGAGAAGAGGGAGAAAAAGGAATAAAAATCTCATGGGTTGAGATAGAGACAGTTTGCTAGACCAGTAACGGGAAAGAAACTAACAATCATTGCAAAAGAATATAGGAAACCAGGAGTGATGCAGTACAATTGCTTACCCCCCGATGCCCATCCCGAGCAGCGAACAGAGATTCCTGCCACCCGGCCAACCCCCATTTCTGTACTGAGCAGGACCAGCCCAAGGTATTTTATTGACCTCTCTGGTGGTTTTGATGCTGAGTTCATGAAGCTCAGACCCAGGGGAAGCTGATGAAACCTCTCCAGACGTCAACATCAGATGTAATTTTGAAAGTTTCTTGGAGCGTTAATGGGTCCTATGGAGGACCATTAGTGCCAAAGGCTCCTGGGGGCTCATTCGTTGTAAAACTGGAGGCAGTGAGGGCACGTAGGCAAAGGCAATGGAGAGGTGTCTCTGACGCTGGCTAATGCTGAATGTGTGAGAGGAAGGCAAAGGGCCAAGCCCTGGCCTCCAGCCCCTGGGAAGGGAGATCCTGCCCCACAAGCACAGCTCAGGGCTCTTGCTGGGGCATTGTGATGGGAGGACGTGCAATGCCAAGGGCAGAAAGACAGAATGATGGCTCCCGGGTGGGGAAGAGGAGGCGCTAAGGCCCTAGTGCTGTAAGCATAAGGTGTCTTCTGGTAGCCTTGGTGGCACAGACGACAGCCACAGCCAAGAGGAGAAAGACATAAGCACTGTTGGGGGCTTTCAGCCTTGCCAACTCCCTTGATCGTCTCCACCCCTGGCTGTGCTATGGTGTCCCACATCTGCTCCTCTTCCCCTGCAGGCTGCAGACATCCCCCCTGCTTCCCTGTCTTGCTCTCCCCTCAGCATCTCACTGCCTTTACTCATCTCTCTCCATCGTCCTTGGCTGTTCCTGAAACACAACGCCTTGGGCTGATCCCAACTCCCTCTGGGTGATCTGATGCAGCACAGCGCTGCCCTTGCAGTGGCATTTCTTTCTCCTGGTGTCCAGTCTCCACCTCCCAAGCTGCCCTTTGTTGCATTATTTCTTTCTCCTGCTGTTTCCCACCAAAGAAAAGCTCCATTGTCTCTGAAACAACCCTCCAACCAGGTTCAGGCTATTCCAATAGTGCCCAGAGCCTCCCTGCCACTGGGCCAGAGAAGCCCAGGTCCCTCAGCCTCTCCACCAAGCACACGTGCACTGGGCCCTAAAGCCCATCTTGGCAGACCTCCTCTGGACACTCTCCAGGTCCTCTCCACTTCTCCAAAATGGGGAGCCGCACACTGGGACACAGCTGTGTGCGTTGGGCCACAGCAGTGCTGAGTCAAAGGGGAAGGTGACTCAAGTTGCCTGGGGGGCACACGCTCCTCCTCCTGCAGCCCCGTAGGCAGCCGGCCTTGTTCATAGTGAGCGTGCACCACTGGCTCATGAGGCGTCCCTCAGGGTGCCCAGCCCCATCTCCGCAGGGTCACTGCTCAGCACATCAGGTCCCAGCCTGTCCTGCTGCATTGGGGTTATTCTTCCCCGGGATGCAGGACTGGCCACTTCTCCTTGAAAGACTTCAAGACATTTCTGTTGGCCAAATCCCAGCGTTTCTCCAGCTGCCCCTGGACTCAAGCTCCATTTGGTCAGCTGCTAATGTTTGTGTGCAGATGGTCACCCTGATGCTTGCTCCCCAGGGCTCGGTATTGGGGCCAGTTCACTTTAAGATCTTTATCAATGATCTGGACGAGGGGATCGAGTGCACCCTCAGTAAGTTTGCAGATGACACCAAGTTGGGTGGGAGTGTCGACCTGCTTAAGGGTAGAAAGGCATTGTAGAGGGATCTGGTGAGTCTGGATTGATGGTCCAAGGCCAGTGGTATGAGGTTCAACAAGGCCACGTGCTGGGTCCTGCACTTGGGTCACACCAACCCCATGCAGCGTTACAAGCCTGGGGAGGAGTGGCTGGAGAGCTGCCCTGCACGAAAGAACCTGGGGGTGTTGGTCAACTGCCGTCTGAATATGAGCCAGCAGTGTGCCCAGGTGGCCAAGGAGGCCAACAGCATCCTGGCCTGTATCAGGAACAGTGTGGTGAGCAGGAGTAGGGAAGTGATTGTCCCCCTGTCGGCACGGGTGAGGCCCCACCTGGAGTACTGTGTCCAGTTTTGGGCCCCTCACCACAAAAAAGACATTGAGGTGCTGGAGCAGGACCAGAGAAGGGCAACGGAGCTGGTGAGGGATCTGGAGAATAAACATTATGTGGAGCAGTTGAGACAGCTGGGATTGTTTAGCCTGGAGAAAAGGAGGCTGAGGGGAGACCTTCTTACTCTAAAACTCCCAGAAAGGAGTTTGTAGAGAGGTAGGGATCGGTCTCTTCTCCCAAGGAAGAGGCGATAGGACCAGAGGAAACGGCCTCAAGTTGTGCCAGGGGAGGTTTAGGCAGGATATTAGGAAAACTTTTTACACTGAGGGGGTTATTAAGCATTGGAACAGGCTGCCCAGGAAGTTTTCGAGGCACCATCCCTGGAGGTATTTAAAAGACGGACAGACATAGTGCTTAGAGATACGGTGTAGTGATGGCTTTTGTCAGAGGTAGGTTGATGGTTGGACTAGGTGATCTGAAAGGTCCCTTCCAACCAAGCAATTTGATGTTCCTCTTTTCCTTTCATGCCCTTTTCCACTCTTTTTCCACTCTCAAGTTCTTCTCTTGGATCATCCTCATCCCCTCCCATACAAAGAGCCAACTCTTTTTCACCGTTTCCTTGTTGGCCCTTCCCTTGGTGTTTCTGAGATGGTGCCAGTGGCACTTTCCACCTTCCTCATGACGTCCATTACACTAGTAACCCCTTTTCTTACCTCTGCTGTCCTACAGCTACTCAATTGTCTTGTTAGAGGAACCACGACTCAGCATGAGCCATCTGCACATGCAATTTAAATGCTGACGTGCTGGAGCTTCAGTGCACAGGGACCTTGACACACCTGGGGATGTGGCCAACAGAAACCTCCTCAAGTTTTTGAAGGAGAAGGGGCAAAGTGGGAGAGGACGAGGTGAGGAGTGAGTCTGAGGAGAGGGGCCTGGGCATTTTGAGGGATGCCATATGAGCCTCTGGTAAAGGCTCAGCACCATTAAGGCCGGCTGCATATGGGGTGGTGTTAGAAGGGATGTGGCCACCCAGACAAGGGGAGTTATTGTCCCCCTTGAATCAGGACTGGTGTGGCCACATCTGCCCTCATAGCATCCCAGAATGGTTTTGGTTTGAAGGGACTTTTAAAGATCATCCAGTCCAATCCCTGTTTTTTAGGGACATCTGCGATCACGATGCTCAAAGCCCTGCCCTACCTGACCCTGAACACCTCCAATGATGGGGAATCCACAACTTCTCTGGGCAACCTTTTCCAGTGTCTCACCACCCTCATTGTGAAAAATTTCCTCCCTATGTGCAGTCTAAATCTACCCTCCTTCAGTGTAAAGCCATTGCCCCTTGTCCTGTCATTACTGGCCCTGCTAAAATCTCTCTCTCTCTCCTCTATAAGCCTCCCTCATAGATTAAAAGGCCGTAAGAAGGTCTCCTTGGTGCTTTTTTGTTTCCACGTTCAACAACATCAACTCTCTCAGTTTCTCTTCCTAGGAGACGTCTTCCAGCCTTCCGATGATTTTTGGTGATCCTTCCCTTGACCCACTCTAGCAGTTCCAAGTTTTCTTGTGCTGGGTCCCCTAGAACTGGACACAGTGTTCCAGATGAAGTCATATGAGATTGGAGTAGAGACGGGGAATCCCCTCCCTCCACCTGCTGGCCACGCTTCTGTAGATGCAGCCCAGGCTATGATTGGCTTTCTGGGCTGCTGTCCTGGTTCCGGCAGGGATAGGGTTAATTCTCTCCAGGACACAGGCTGTTCTAACAGATGGAGCCCAGAGCCATGGATGAAATGAACTCAAGGGACACATTGGAGGGATGGCCCATAGACTAAGGGCACTATATCTGCATGAATATATACGTATATATGTACATGACAGGGGAAAGTGGTGGCAATTCATTGGAACCTGTAAGATGTGGGCATGGCATAGATGGTCTGGAATAAGGGGTGGATAATGTCCTGGTTGCGGCGGGGACAGGGTTACTTCTCCCCAGGACACAGGTATTCCATGCCATGTGAGCCATGCCCACCCTGAGCTGCCGGGGGAGGGGGCAGGACATCTCCGCTTGGAGCGGGCTGGGGTGTCCTGGGTCCGGTCGGGGAGCGGCGGGGGGGGGCGGTTCCGTAATCGTGTTTGTACATTCCTCTGTCCGTGTGATTGTTGTTGTTTTCTTGTTCCCTTTGCTGTTCTGTGAAACTGCCTTTGTCTCAACCCAAGAGTCTTGCCTTTTTTCTTCCGATTCTTCCCGTATTGGGAAGGCCCGAGCGAGCGGCACGTGGTTCTTTGTTGTCGTCTGAGGCTAAAACACACCATGGGAGCACTGGGACCATACTGGGAGCACTGGGAGTAACCAGAGAGTGATACTGGGAGCACTGGGAGGAGTGAGGGAGTCATACTGGAAGCACTGGGACATCACTGGGAGCACTGGGGGGAGTCAGGAAGTCATACTGGGAGCACTGGACAGCACTGCGAGCACTGGGGGGAGTCAGGGGGTCATACTGGGAGCACTGGGACCACACTGGGAGCACTGCGGGTAGTCAGGGTGTCGTACTGGGAGCACTGGGACAGCACTGGGTGAACCGGGGGGAGTCAGGAAGTCATACTGGGAGCACTGGGACCGCACTGGGAGCACGGGGGGGAGTCAGGAAGTCATACTGGGAGCACTGGGACAGCACTGGGAGCACTGGGGGGAGTCAGGGGTTCATACTGGGAGCACTGGGAAAGCACTGGGAGCACTTGGGGGAGTGAGAGGGTCATACTGGGAGCACAGGGACAGCACTGGGAACACTGGGCGGAGTCAGTGAGTCATACTGGGAGCAAGCACTGGGACAGAACTGGGAGCACTTTGGGGAGTCAGGGAGTCATACCAGGAGCACTGGGAGCAACCTGGGAGCACTGGGGGGAGTCAACGACTCATAATGGGAGTGCTGGGAGCGCACTGGGAGTACTGGGGGGAGTGAGGGAGTCATACTGGGAGAATTGGACCGCACTGGGAGCACTGGGACAGCACTGGGAGCCGTGGGGAGAGTCAGGGGGTCATACTGGGAACACTGGGAGCACTGGGTGGAGTCAGTAGGTCATACTGGGAGGACTGGGTCAGCACTGGGGGCACTGGAGGAGTCAGGGCGTCGAACTGGCAGGACTGGGAGCGCCCTGGGATCACTGGGGGGATTCAGGGAGTCACACTGGGAGAACTGGGACCGCACTGGGAGCACTGGGGGGAGTCAGCGAGTCAGACTGGGAGCACTGGGACTGAACTGGTGGCACTGGGTGGAGTCAGCGAGTCATACTGGGAGCACTGGAACCACACTGGGAACACTGGGGGGATCCCCGGGGGTCATACTGGGAGCACTGGGAAAGCACTGGAAATACTGGGGGGAGTCAGGAAGTCATACTGGGAGCACTGGGACCGAACTGGGAGCTCTGGAGGGAACCAGGGAGTCATACTGGGAGCACTGGGACCGCACTGGGAGTACTGGGTTGAGTAGTGGGGGTCATACTGGGAGCACTGGGAGCACCCTGGGAGCACTGGGGGGAGCGAGGGTGTTATACTGGGAGCACTGGGACAACACTGTGAGCACGGGGGGGAGTAAGGGGGTTGACCTGGGAGCACTGGGGGGAGTGAGGGAGTCATACTGGGAGCGCTGAGGGGAGTCAACGACTCATACTGGGAGCACTGGGACAGCACTGGGAGCACTGGGGGGAGTCAGGGGGTCATACTGGGAGCACTGGGACAGCACTGGGAGCACTGGAGGAGTCAGGGCGTCGAACTGGGAGGACGGGGAGCACTGCGGGGAGTCAGGGGGTCGTACTGGGAGCACTGGGACCGCTCTGGGATCGCTCTATGCTGGTCCATACTGGGATTATTGGCCCGTACTGGGATCACTGGTCCGCACCGGCCCGTACTCCATCTCCCATCATCCCCTGCGCCGGAAGTGGGCGCGGTTTCCGGCCGCGGTGGGCGTTGCCCTGTGGCGCGCGGCAGCATGGCGGAGCTGGGGTCGCCGCGGGAGGTCGCGCAGGTCGGTTGGCCCGGGGACACCCTGGGGACACCCTGGGGGGGGGACGGGACACCGCTGAGACTCTCCCGGGACCCCCCGGCCCCCACCCGCCCGTGGGCGGCCCCCGCTACCGGGTCGCGCTCATCGCTCGGTCCCCCCCCGCCATGTCCGCGTGATCCCGCACCCGCTTCCGGGTCCCGCCACGGTTCTGGGTCTCCCCCCCATCCGAGGGTGCCCCCCCACTTTCTGGCTGCGCCCCCCCGAATATCTGGGTGCCTCACCCCCATCTCTGTGTGCCCCCCCGAGTCTCTGGGTACCCCCTCCCCATCTCTGGCGTCCCCCTCCAGTTTCTGGGTGCCCCCCCATGGGTGACAGCCCCCCCAGTCTCTGGGCGACTCCTCCCATGGGTGCCCCCCCAGTCTCTGGGTGCCCTCCTCAACCCATGGGTACTGTCCCCCCGCAATGTCCGGGTGCCCCCCCTTGCCCAGGTGTCCTCTCTCATCTGGGTTTCACCACCACCACCCTCCCCCCGGGTGCCGCCACCCCTGGTTGCAGCCCCTCCCCCCACGCCCCCCCAGGAGGAGCTGCCACCCCACGCCCTCCCCCGGCTCTGTCCTTCCTGGTGCCCGAACCCGAGGACCTGGAGGACCTTGACACCTGCCACAAGGTGGGTGTGGGCACGGGGGGTGCAGGCAGGAGAGGGTCCAGGCAGGCGAGCGGCAGGCAGGAGGGGGTGCAGGCAGATGGTGGGGGCAGGCAGGACCTCCCCCCGACCTCCAGCTGTGGCAGGAGGAGCTGCAGCAGGAGCTGGAGTTCCTGGAGGTGGGGGAGGAGCACGTCAAGGAGGAGCAGAAGAACCTGAAGAAGGAGCTCCCATCCCTCCTGCTGCCACCCCTGTGTGCGCAGGGGTTACGGTGACCGTGACCTCGCACCCTCCTGCTGCTGCTGCTGCGTGGTCAGGAGTCCCGCTGTCACCCGCGTGTGTGTGCTGTGTCCGGGCTTCTGCTGACGATGGTTCTTCCAAAAACCCCATATTGGGGTGGGGTCCAAATACTATTTTAGTGGCATCATCTACTCAGGCACCCGTGACACCCCCCATGTTCCTGCTCCTGCCCTACCAGGTACGCGGGCAGCAGTGACCTCACCAGCTCCTACACAACCCATGGGCCTCTTCCTGGCCTGTCAGCTGAGCGGGACCTCACAAGTCCTTGATTTCCATTTTTATTAACTCATTCGTGTTACTCATCCCCTTTGTGTCCCAGAGCTCAAAATCCACCTTTTTGAGTGCAAGTTGAAGGTAAGTGTCCATTTAGTTTTAGGACCATCCCTACCCCACCCCAGAGGAGACCCCCCTCAGACCCATAGGGCCGCCCCATAGAGCTGCCCCAGCCCCACAGGGCCCCGCACCGTGATGGTGACCAGGATGGGTTTGGGGTTTGGGTGCAGGTTGGGGTCCAGGGAGAAGACGCAGAACTGCACTGGGGAGGTACGGGATTGTAGGAATGTGTCTGAGAGAAAATGGCCATGTGAGCCAGCCTCCCTGCTGTGAGAGATTAGATTAAGGGCAAAACAGGTGGTAGAAGATGGAATTAGTACATGGGAAAAATGGGACTGAGAAGGCAGAAAACATGTTGTGCTAATGACTAAGCGATTTACGACGCGAATTCTTGTAACCAATCTGATGTGTGAATGAACTGCATGCACCGCGCGTGGACAGTGTAACTGGCTAATCAGAAATAAGCGAATCATGTGTACAGCTACAACGCAGGGTATAAAAGATGATGATCTGTGCTTAATAAACGGCTTCTGTTGATTCACATTGGATCGTCTGGAGTCCAGTTATTTCTCCTCAGATGGTGACCCCGACGTGATCCCGATCGGCGCTTGGCTTGAGCAACGGAACGCGAGGGGCGGAAGACCCAGAAGGAGATCCACCGTCTGGAGGATGGCTCAGCTGGACTGAGACCAGGCGGATTTGGCGGCAATCCGGAATAAACAGACAACGTGGCCACAGACACCCGGGGAGAGGTGAGCAGCCGGGGCAGGAGATGGGGCAACAAGTAACAAAAGAAGAAGGGGCTGTATTAAGACTTCTCCTGCATATCCTCTCTAAGAGAGGGGTGAAATACGATGAGCGTATGCTCCGAAGGTTGTTAATATGGTGCAGAGAGAACGGATTCGCACCAGAGCCCCAGACAGCTTTTAAACCAGAAATATGGGAGGCTGTTGGGAAAAAACTGTGGGAAGTGATAAGTAAAGGAGACAAAGAGGCATCACCGTTGGCGACGACATAGCGGTTGGTGTTATCGACCTTACAAGATATGAAGGCGGAGCAAGCCACAGCGGCCGGGGCTTTTGCAGCATTACAACCCACGGGAGGAGGATCGAACAGGCCAGGTCCGAAGGTTTGGGACGATCCCCTGCTGATCCCCTCTGCTGCACCTGAGGAAGTTCCAGAGAAAGAAGAACCGATGGAGGAGGACGTTCCCTGGCCAGCACCGCCACCCTCGGAAGCAAGACCAACGGCACCTCCACCAGAGTGGTACAACCCCAGAACTGGGTTTTATGAAGGTCCACCTAAGCCTCCACGGCAACATGTTGATGTGCACCCCAGACCACCTTTTGATCCATCACTGTACCCACCGCTTCCACTGTCGCCTCCCTCTCCCGCTGAACAAGAATTGCCGCAAGGCGCATGCGATATGCGATACAGAGGAGGAGCAAGCAATATGAAATATGGAGAGGTGAAAGCGGAGGGGTATGGGGCGGCGGTAATGGGAACGCGGGAGGAGAGTTGGGTAACGGTAACGTGGGAGGAGAGTTGGGGGGTGCGACCGCAGGCTCAGGGGAGCCGCCGGATCCACAAGTGCATTGGAAAGGAATCATTTAAAATGCCTTGGTAGAGGGTATAATGTTACCAACAGCATTTCCGGTGATACTGGGGGGAACTACGGGAGGTCGAAGGAATCCCAATAGATGGGAGGGTCTTCCTTGGCCAATGGTAAAAGAAGCGAGAAAATTAGTGTATGACTTTGGCCTTAGTTCTCCCTACACTCAGTCGTTTCTTAACAATATTTTCACTACTAATTTTATGACTCCTTTTGATAGCCGGACACTGATGTCCATTATCCTCACACCAATGCAAGAACTAACGTGGAGATCAAGGTGGGAGGATGGTGTACAACGTGCAGTGATAGCGAATTTGAATAGAGGGGAGGGGGATCCGTTGCGGCTGGCAACCATGGAGATGTTATTAGGAACAGGTTCTTTCGCTGGTGCTCAGCGACAAGCGCGGCTAGATGTTGCTATCTTACAACAGTCCGCAGAGTTGGCTCGCGAAGCACTGAGGACGTTGCCGGAGGATGGCAAGGTCACTCCCCCATATACGACGATAAAACAGGGCCCCAGCGAGGGATTCATGCAGTTTCTTGATAGACTAAGGAATGCGTTAGACCAGGGAGAACTGCCAGCGGCAGCCAAAGAGGCGGTATTTCAATCATTGGCCGTAGAGAACGCAAATCCAGCCTGTAAGCGTATCTTGCAAACTTTGCCTCGACACGCCACCATTACCGACATAATAGAGGCATGCTGTAGGGTAGGGACACCTGAAGAACAGGCAGGATTTTTGGCCTCCGCTTTTGCTGCGGCTGTCAAGCCCTTGGTCAGTAATCGTAATTCAGGTCCGAAATGCTTTAAGTGTGGGAAGGTCGGTCATTTGAAGATACAGTGTAGAGCAGGAAAGCAGAGGGGAGAGACAGATATGACGCCTGCTAGGAGCGGAGGAACGGGAGGATTTACGGGCACATGAAATCGGTGTTAGAAATTTGGACATAGAGCATCTGAATGCCGCTCAAAATTCCATAAGGATGGCATGCCATAGGGAAACGGGCTGATGAGCGCGGGGGGCCCGAGCGCGATGACACAAACCAGGCCTCAGGGTCAGGGTGCGTGGGTAGCGCAGCCTCTGCCACCACAGGGAGTGCCGGAGTGGACGTGGCAACAATAAAGGAGGTTACCCTTACAGACTCCCAAGTGCAGTGCATTCCTACTGATATGGAAGGGCCACTGGGGTATGGACTGAGTGCACTATTATTGGGACGATCTTCCATTACCAGACGGGGTTTGTTTGTGTTACCTGGGGTAATAGACGCTGATTATACAGGTCCAATTAAAGTAATGGTATGGACACCCACTCCACCTGTGCATATCCCAGCGGGTACTCGCATTGGACAAGTCATGCCATTTAAGGCCGCCGTTCCGATGGCCGGAAATCAGGTAAGGGGGGATAAAGGTTTTGGCTCAACAGGTAATGCAGATATATATTTAGCCCTTGAAATCAGTAAAACAAAGCCGTTGCAGCGAGTTGCCCTAAGAGCACCAGGGGGTCAAAAGTGCGTACTTGATATGCTTGTAGACACCGGCGCTGATGTGACTATGTGATAAATGATCTAATCGCAAACAGGATTCCCATTAGTATTTATAATTTATTAAAGGAACAAAGGCAAGCAAACAGCGCTGGGTGTGCCGGGGGTCTCTGCCCAACCAAGACACACACCTTACAGACCCCATTTTTGGTTTATATCTCCTATACTAATACATATTCATAACTGCCTCTAAAATGGTTGGCCTTTGCCAAAAATGGGTGTATCCCCCCCCTTACAGGTCACTATGCAGATAACAACAGGACCGGTTTAAGTTGGTATTCTAGAATGTTGGCCAGGTGGCTCCTGCAAAACACAGACACGACAGACACACCGTCTCGTCTGCGATAGACACACCGTCTTGTCTGCGGCCATACAGACAAAACAGTCAAAGGTCACACTTCACCCTGTGGCCCTAACACTGTTCCACACTGACACAAATCAGTTCAGCACATTTCACAATCCCCCATTTTCTTTTTCTATAGCATTGATTCGTGTTTTTGTTTCCAACCGAGTTAATACTTGCCGAATGGGTATTAGTTTCTAATCTTCTTTTGCGTTTAGTATCATCAGGGAAAGAGTTTTCTCTTTCCCTGGTTCTGAATCAACAGGTTCTGTAGCTATCTGCGTTCCTTGTATAACTGAGTGTATTAGTCTAATAAAGCAAGGTATAAAACATGGAATTATTAACAATCCTGCAAATGCCCCCAATATAACAATCCCGATTTTAGTAAGCTGATCACCTCCCGTAAAGTTTTCCCAGAATCCTTCTAGGTCGACTCCAGTCCAAGTCTGAACTGGGACACGTGCAATTTTCTTTATTTCTTTTACAGTTCATTTACAGCTTCCCCTTCATCATCAATTTCTAAACAACAATTACTAAGGTTAAACTTCCCACAAACACCTCCCTCTTGTGCTAGCAAATAATCCAAGGCTAAGCGATTTTGGTACAAAGCAGTTCTCATCTTGGTATTTTGTCTCGCAATTCGTCCAAGGGCATCTCCAGTTGTATTTACAATTATTTCTAATACAGCTTGTAATCTAATTATTCTATTTAGCATATATATTGGAGTTCTATAGCCCCAGGATCCATCTTCTGCCCATGTGGCTGGACCATAGTAGGCAATGACTCTTTCGGGAGGCCAGTCTTTATCTTTCCAATGTCCAATTTGTAGACTCCGTTTATAGTGCCTTTTTCTTAATTCACCAGCTTCAGCATACACTTGGACTCCCAATCGCTCTCCCCGATTTATAGGTAACAGGAAAAAACTGGGCCTTATAATTCCCAATACACAGGATCCCGTCCAATTTTGTGGCAAAAACGCATAAGCTAGTTTACCACAAATCCAATAATGTCCTTCAGGAGTGGGCCGTCCATTTGGTATGTTTGTTCCATTGGTCCAATTTTTAAATTGATCACTCATTTCCCATGGACTCCCCCACTTATCCCATTTATTCTGAGTTTCGTTCCATAGGTAACCTCCTTCACACTCTAGATTACCTACTTGTTTTCCATTCTCTTTTAAATTTTGCCAACAACTCCTTCCAATTATACTCGTTTGAAGTACCCACTGTTGTTTCCTGTTACCCTTTCCCATTGTTTTCCATATTTGAGGATTACTAATGTTGCTCTCCATAGCCTCCCATGGCCATCGTTCACCTTGGTTTGTTCCACCACAAACGTAACAATTAGTTACATTTAATGACTTAGCAATGTTTTCAGCAAGATTTACAAATAGATTTTTAGCAACTGTGGGAATTTCATATTCCACTCCTGTTTCTATTTCATGATAAAATGAGTTAAATAGTAGTCTGTGCTGTACCGATTCCCTTATTCTTTCTTTTATTTCGATATTAATAATTACACCCGGATCTTCTCCGGGTCCATGTATCTTAAGTCCAATTTTATTTACTTTCTTTTGCTTCCAAATTTCTAAATTTATCAGGGTTAAATTTATTAGATTGCAGGTACGGGTTGTACAATTACTATCTGTTTGTACCTTTGTGATTGAAGCTTGTAAATTCCCACACTGTCTATCATATCCCCAGCCTGCAGTGTCCCAACATACACAAGACCACCCTCTTCTTCCACACAGGTGTGCCGATTGATATCTCGCTGTTTGACTAGGTGTATAATCAGGATTTATGTCACATTGGTGTCCCCCTGGGCAAATATATTTTGGTTGATTACTATAGTACCGTCTCCAGTCTGAACTCCTGCAATTAGTGTCTAGATCATCATCTATAATGTCGCACGCGTCAAAAATTACCAACACCGATGTACTTAAATTGGTTATAACCTCACTTGTTCCTATTAGTCTTCCTACTTCTGAATTTGTCTTCATTTCTACCCAATATTGATAGGGGAGTTCCTTTGGATCGTAGCACACAATCCTCTCTTCGTCTTTGCATAAAGTATATTGGGTCAGATTATAAACGCAGCTTCCTATTTTCTGGCCTTTACACTCATAAATAGTATGATAAACCAAAGTCTGGGAACTTACCCGTCCCCTCCTAGTAGTTCCTACGCACTGGCTGCAGTTGTTTGCCATAACCAGAGTCAAGGAGCTTACCCCAAATAGGACCAGAAGAGGTCCGGTCAGGGCCATAGTGATCGGCGGTCACAGCCCGAAGGGGTTGCAGCCCTTGGCAGACCTTTCAAGCCACACCACTCGTTCCCCTCTGGTCTTGCCCTCTTCCTTAATCTTTTAAGGGGTAACCTTCAATCAAGAAACACTCTTTGATTAAATTGATAACAATAAAGCCTAACTCATGGTAGGTTATATAGGGGAGTAGTGGCCCCACAGCGAATGCACAAAAATTCTAAACTGTTTCCTAGATCCTTGACTTCTTTTTGGGAAATGATATATTTTAAAACATGTAGAACACTCTGCCCTTAAAAATAAACAACACCGTTTACACAATGGACTAAATCACCTTTCCTAATAGGTAGTTATCCCTGTCCACTAATTCTACAGGAGTAGTTACAATGAAATTCCCACAGCAACTTAGCTTATGCTTCTTGATGAAGGTCTCTTTAAGTTCGTCTGATGGTTAGCTTGGCTTCTCCGGGCTCAGATGTGACTCTCCACTCCTTCACTGGACCTTTCACTCGCGACACATGTGTCCATCCTTTTTCAGCAGTTCTCACAGCCGTTTCTGTAGTTAATAAAACAAGAAAAGGCCCTTCCCAGAGGGGAGATAGGGTTTCTTCTTTCCATGTTTTTATCAGAACCTTATCTCCCGGTTTTAATTGATGAATTGCAAATCCTAATGGTGGTGTTTGAGCCATCATCCCAATCTCTCGTAGTTCTTTTAACCTTTTTCCAATGGTTATTATATATTTTTGGATACTATAATCTTCAACTACATTGTTCCCCAGGGGCATCCCTTGGGAGTAAGGCATTCCATATAACATTTCATATGGCGATAATCCAGTCTCACTGTGTGGCTTAGTTCTTATGTTTAATAGTGCCAATGGTAGGCATTTCGTCCAGGACATCTGTGTCTCAATCATTAATTTAGCCAATTGCTGTTTTATTGTTTGATTCATTCTTTCTACTTTCCCTGAGCTTTGTGGGTGCCACGGAGTGTGGTATTCCCATTGAATACCTAATGATTGACATAATAATTTTATTATTTTAGAAGTAAAATGTGTGCCCTGATCAGAATCAATATACTGGATTATCCCATATCTAGGTATTAAGTGTTCTAATAAGATTTTTACTACCATCTGTGCCGTAGCTCGTGCTACAGGGTAAGCTTCTACCCATTGTGTTAAATGATCTACTATTACTAGTAAATATTTTATTCTCCCTACCTTAGGCAATTCAGTAAAATCGACTTGTATTCTTTCAAAAGGTCTATAAGCTGTTTTCCTTCCTCCCGTGGCTGCTTGTCGAAACACTTTCTTGTTTACTTTTTGACAAGTTAAACATCCTCGCGTGATTTGCTTTGCTATTTCAAAAATCCCAATACAGCCAAATGGTTTAAGGAAATGATCACTTATCGCCTTTGTACCCCAATGTGTTTGTGTGTGTAATCGTTCAAATATTTGCCTGGCATAAGCTTTTGGCAACATCTCTCGCCCGTCGGGCAGCATCCATTTTCCCTGTTCTAATTTAGCTCCTATTTTCTCTAATTTTCCCTGTTCCTCAGGGGTAAATTTCTTCTCTTTCTCCTCTAGTTCTTTTTCACTAATGTCTCCTTGTACTTGTACTACATTAATTTTAGCGACCTGAGTCCTCAGGGCTGCTTCCTGGGCCTCTCTGTCGGCTAGGTTATTCCCTCTGGTTCGATAATCTAATCCCTTTTGGTGTCCTCTCACATGTACCACTGCTATCTCCTTTGGTTTTCTTAACGCCTTTAAAATTTTCACTATTAGTTCTTGATGTATTAGATTCCTTCCTTGGGTATTAATTAAACCTCTTTCCTCCCAAATTCTTCCAAAAGTGTGGACTGCTCCATACGCATATTTAGAATCCGTAAATATGGTCCCGCTTTTTCCTTGTAATAATTCCAGGGCTCTACAAAGGGCATACAGCTCACAAGCTTGAGCTGACCATGATGGACTCAGAGGTCCTGATTCTATAGGTTCTAAATTTTTATTAATTATGGCATATCCTGATTTTCTCCTCCCTTCCACCACACGGGAGGAGCCACCTACAAATAACACTTCTGCATTTTCTAACTCAGTATCTCTTAAGTCCGGCCTCACCTTAGTCTGGGTCTCAATTACCTCTAAACAATTATGTTGTACTTCCTTTGATGGCTCTCCAAACAAAAACTGTGCTGGACTCTGAGCAGAAGTCACCCTCAGTTCTAAATCGGGGGAGTCTATTAATAGTGCTTCATATTTCAAGATCCGGCTGTCCGTTAACCATTTTTCTGCCTTTTGTTGTAAAACACTCCTGACATTGTGTGGGGTATACACTTTTAAAGGAGCACTAAAGGTAATTTTCCGAACTTCCTCTATTAATAATGCGGTAGCTACCAAAGCTTGGAGACAAGCAGGCCATCCTCTACTTACTGGATCAAGTAATTTAGAACAGTACCCCACAGGTTTTTTTATTCCTGCCCAGTCTTGAGTAAGAACTCCATATGCTGTCTGATTTGATGTATTCACAAAAAGATGGAAAGGTTTTTCTAGATCTGGGAGGCTCAATACAGGTGCTTGTATTAATGCCTTTTTTATTTCCTCGAATTTCTGGTCATCTTCTGCAAACCACTTAAGTTGGTTACTAGTTAATTTTTCATATAGAAATTTTACCTTGTCACTATAATTTTCAAGCCATGATCTACAATATCCTAATAATCCCAATATTTGCCAAACCTCCTTTTTAGTTTGGGGGGGTCTTAAAGATAGAATCCCAGATATCCTATCAGAATCTAGTTTCTTCTTTCCCTTACTTAGCCAATGTCCTAAGTATTTTACTTCCTGTTCTACAAACTGTAGTTTTGATCGGAACACCTTCAATCCCTTCTCCCCTAGAAAATTTAACAATTTAATAGTAGCTTCTCAGGTCCCCTCTTCAGTTTCTCCTGCTACTAATAAATCATCTACATATTGCAATAATTTTATCTCCTGGGGTAATGTAAAATCCTGTAAGATTTTCTCTAAAGTTTGCCCAAATAAATTTGGTGACTCCGTAAACCCCTGTGGTAATACCGTCCATCTTAATTGCTGTTTCTGTCCCGTTTCGGGGTCCTCCCACTCGAAAGCAAAATAATCTCTAGATCCCTCGTCCAGAGGACAGGCCCAAAAAGCATCTTTCAAATCTATCACACTATACCAAGTGTGTCTGGGAGAAATATGACTTAATAAAGTATAGGGATTTGCCACTACAGGGAATTTAGTAATCGTTCGCTGATTTACAGCTCTTAAATCCTGTACCATTCTGTATGACCCGTCCGGTTTCTTTACAGGGAGGATGGGTGTATTATGAGGTGACATACATGGTTCCAAGGTTCCTTTTTCCAAAAGTCTGTCAACTACAGGTTTTAATCCTTTTCGACCCTCCATGGGTATAGGGTATTGCGTGATTCTAATCGAACGATGTGGATCTATTATTTGAACGCTTATGGGGTCCATTTTTATTTTTCCAGTTTCCCCTTCTTTATACCACACTGAGGGGTTAATAGCTTCTTCATCCTCCTGTGTTAAAGTATATAATTTGATCTGCAGTTTGTTCCCCTGACTCTGAATGCTCAAGTTTAACTTCAAAATCAGATCCCTTCCTAGTAAATTGTATTCCGCTTCAGGGAGCAAAAGTAAATCATTAAGACAAATTTTCTTTTCCGTTTCTACTTCTACATCTTTCAAGATAGGGGCTTTAAAAGGTTCTCCTTTTGCCCCGACTGCTGACATATAATTCTTCCCTATCTCTATTCCTTTTGGAAGTTTTTGAATGGTTGATTTTTCAGCTCCTGTATCCACTAAAAATAAAACCTCCTCCTTATGGGGACCTATTAATAATTTTATCAAGGGCTCTGTTGATGTTGAAGTCCCCAAAAGACATAGCCCCTGACACCCCTATTCTTCTTTGAACATTTTCTCATCTTGTTCTCGCTTACGACAGTTCCTCTGAACATGTCCCCTCTTGTTACAGTAGTAACAGACAGGAATTGTGAATCTCTCCCTATGAGGCTGTCCTCTGGGTGTCTGCTCTATTCTTTTTTCCCTTTTCTCTCTAAACGGATTCTGATTTTTCTGACTTTCTTTTACTGCTGCTACAAAAATTTTTGCCTTTACTTTCTGTTTTTCTTCGTCCCTTCTAACATATACCTTCTGGGCTTCTCTAAGTAACTCCTCTAATCCTCTTTCTTGCCAGTCCTCAAGTTTTTCTAATTTCTTTCTTATATCCCCCCAGGATTTGGCTACAAATTGTGTTCTAAGGAGTGCAGTCCCAGCCACTGTATTCGGATCAATTCTAGAATACATTTGCAGGCTTTTCCTCAACCTCTCCAACCATTCTGTAGGAGATTCGTCTTTTCCTTGTTGTTCATTAAATGCTTTATTAATGTTTTGCCCTCGGGGAACCGCTTCCCTTATTCCCTGTATTATTAATGTTCTCAAATCCCTCATGTTCTGTCTCCCTTGGGGTTGTTGATGATCCCAATGGGGATCCACATTTGGCCATTTCTGATCTCCTGGGGGTCCTGCCTGATTCTGTCTTTCCCAGATTCTCATTCCAGCTTGTCTAATCATTCCCTTTTCCTCAGCAGTAAATAAGATCCCTAAAATGGATTGTATTTCTTCCTAGGTATAAGTATTAGGTCCTAAAAATTGGTCTAGTTTTTCTGCTACTCCAAGAGGATCATCTAATAGGGTCCCCATTTCTTTCTTGAAATTCCTTACATCTGTGGTATTTAATGGAACTGCCACAAACCCGATGCCTCCCTGATTGCCTCCGAGGGGTACTTCTCGTAAGGGATATAGAGAAGCTCCCCCAGATGTGGCAGTTCTACTTCTCATACATGCAGCCGGAGGTCAATCTAATTCCGGTGCTGTCAGTGGTGGAGGCAGGGGTAACGGTGGCACTGGTGGGGGTACTACGGCCCCTGGAGGGAGAGCCGCCGTTGGAGGAGGATTGTTAGGATATGGAGGTGGTAAGTTATCCAGTGGTTCCCCTTTATCATCTTTTTCCTTCCCTTTTTCGTCTTTGTTTCCTTCTTCTTTCTCAGACTTTTCATCCGTTTTTAATGTAAGTATTGAAGCCGGAAAAGGATGTGAAGTCCTGATCCATAATCCTGCATAATCACTTTCCTCTTGACTAAAAGGTTGCTTTGAATTAACATATAGATTTAAGGCCTGGCAAATCCAGTCTTCAAACGATCCAAAAACAGGCCAAAAGACATGTGGTTTTAAAGGTTTCTTCGGCCATTCAATCATACAATAGTGAACTAATTTTAATTTACTTTTTCCTTTTCTGGGGCCCCTTTCATTCCAATTCCTAATCATTATTCCTAATGGACTTTCCAATGGTATATCTGGGAATTTGCTCCCTTTCCTCTGGTCCTGGGTCTTCGATTTTGTCTGACCCATCTAGGAATTTTACTGTGGCAATTCCTACAGCCCTTGGTTACCAGTAAGAGTGTCTTGCAGGGGGTTTAGGACCTATCACCCACCCACGAATCCTACAGGAATCGCTTCGGTCCTTCACCGGCCAAGTCCCTCGCGGGAGATTGGAACCGCGGTTAGAAGACCTCCACAATCACTTCGGAACCAGGTTCCATCTCAATCACACTCTTACACACAGGCAACCGAATCCCACCCAACCGAACGGTATACACTTTAAATAGTTACGACTCCATCATCTTCGTTCGGATCTTCGCGCGCAGAATTTTTGGGTAAAATAAACTGCTGCAGCCGGCAAGGGAGCTCATAAAAATAAAAATCAAAATCTTTTCTTTGCTTGCCTTTACTCAGGTTCAGGATGGCGTTAGTCCCGACCTGACCTGATCAGGAGCCACCTAATGGTGGGGCGCCCCTCCTAGATCAAGTCAGAATTCAGGAACTAAGACCCTCCCGGACGAGCCCCCAAATTGTGATAAATGATTTAATCGCAAACAGGATTACAATTAGAATTTAGAATTTATTAAAGGAACAAAGGCAAGCAAACAGCGCTGGGTGTGCCGGGGGTCTCTGCCCAACCAAGACACACACCTTACAGACCCCATTTTTGGTTTATATCTCCTATACTAATACATATTCATAACTGTCTCTAAAATGGTTGGCCCTTGCCAAAAATGGGTGTATCCCCCCCTCTTACAGGTCACTATGCAGATAACAACAGGACCGGTTTAAGTTGGTATTCTAGAATGTTCACCAGGTGGCTCCTGCAAAACACAGACACGACAGACACACCGTCTCGTCTGCGGCCATACAGACAAAACAGTCAAAGGTCACACTTCACCCTGTGGCCCTAACACTGTTCCACACTGACACGAATCAGTTCAGCACATTTCACAGTGGACAAGATCAAATCATTTATTGTTCTAGTCAAAAAAAAAAAAAGGTTCTGAATGTGAATGGAAAACCGTTTTCTGTATTCACTTACCTTTCTGTTCTGATGTATTTACTGATGCCTGTCTTTATTCCCAGTCATGGAATTCATAGAGTCGGTTCTGTGTGAGTAGCACGCAGTCAGTTTGGTTTGAACTAAGCCGTGGGCAGAGCACTAGCGTAAAGTTTGGACCCAGAAATGTGCACTCTTGTGGGCCTTGTGTCAAATCATCTATTTGTGCACAGAAATAAAACACACAAAATCATTTTCTAAAAAACTTCATGCTGCTCTTAGTTTCACCTTTGCCTCTTCTCCGCTAATCAACATTATTTTTCTTGCTAGAAGGTGTACAAGGAGTTACATTCTGGGTAAGAGCTAGAGTCAGGGGGGTTTGTGTTTTCATTGCTGTTTTGCCCTCAGAGGGCTGCTGAGAGTCATGGTCACTGTCTTGTCCATCTTCTCAACCTCTCCTCTTCTGGGGAGGAGCAAGTAAGCGAGCCAGTATCAGGATGTCTTTTTAAGGGAAGAAACTTAGTTGAAGACAAGAGGATGTATTTACACTGAGACTGACACAGGCCCTTTCCTGTGCCTTCATTAACTTAAACAAAGTCTGAGCTGAGCGGAACAGAGCATGTGCCTCTCATGTTCCTGCACAGGGGCTATAGGGTAGAAACGCGTGGAGTTCACAGCACCGGGAGGGACAGTGCCTGACAAGAGAGTGGGATTTTCCTGAAAAGGGAGGAATGAGCTGAGAAAATAAATAAAAGTGGAGGGAAGGATGGGGCTACTCCCACAAGAAACCTTTCCCTTTTGTCAGATCTACGGGTGCAAGTCAACAAAACCCAAATCCTTCAACAAGTTGGAAGGCACCTTGTGACCTTTCACTTCCGCAAGTTTTTATGCACAGTTTTGACTTCCTTAGGGGGTGGATGATGAGAGGGAGTAGACAGCTGAGATCAGATTTAATTTACTTCTTAATTACTTGCTAAACTTTGTGTCAATTAAGAAGTAGCGCTGTTGTGAAGACAGAGGGGTCTTGTGGCCAGAGAGGAGACTGCTAAACTAGGTTGATAGTCTCTCCTAATCGGTCTTCCTTGTCCTTTTCTCCTTTTCACTGGTTTCTTTGACTCTTCCTTGTGCTACTTCCCTCTTCTTAAAGCAAGGATCATTTGAATTCATATTCTTGCAATGCCAGTACCTCTTTCTGTGATGTTCTTCAATGGAAGGGTTTGAGGCAAGTGACAAATAGCACCATGAAAAGTATATATGCAGTGGTGTTATGCACATGCCTGGAATATTGTTGCCATTTGTGTCATGATAGGTACTAGATATGGGGAGTGTCTGTTGCCAAGATCATATGCATAGTTAGCATCTTATATTTTGCCTGTAATCAATCATCCGTCCTACGAGAGTATTGCATGGACCTTTCCAGTGCGTCTCTAATTGTGGTGTTTAAAGCCTGGGTAGCTCTCTGTTGGAATGGGAGCCATCACTGGCAGAGCAATCACTACCTTTGTTTGATAGTATTTGCGCTTGACATTAGGATGAAGGGTATTTGTCTGGCATTTCTCGCCAGCTGGATGTGTTAGAAGTGTGGACAGCTGTAATGTGGTGGTGCAAGCATAAGAAACTGATAAGTCGTTTTGTTTGTTATAGCAACTGCGTGAGCTGATGGCTGAGCACAAGCCTCATATAGGTAAGATGGACAAACCTGGGCCTCAGTTGCTGGAGCTGAGCCCAGGAGAAGGTTTTTCTATCCAAGAGGAATATGTGGCAGCACTACGTATCAAAGGCACCCCATAACCTATGGAGCCAGAATGAGAGGTTGTAATGACTTGCATTTTCTTCCTTTTAAGTTCTAAAACACCTCGTCTCATTCATTGAAGTACGAGTACAAGGAAGCCCACTGAATGTACCAACAATTTTAAAATTTAATATATATATCTCCTAAAATTGGACCTTGGTAGTGCCAATTTAATTCCCGTCTTTACCACTTTTGTAAGGTTTTGTTGCTGCAATCAGTTTTCCAGAAGTCCGTAAGGTGGGAAGGCTACTTATCTTCCATAACACATTTTGCTGGCTTGTATGATATTCGCACTTCTGACAAAAACACTGAGTCCATAACGTTGGTCACAGTGTCTGATTTGAAGTGGGTTGTGTGGTGGGAAAAAGTCATTACGTTTGCATTGCCTGTATTCCTTTGAATAGAAAGGATGGAGCTATTTGTTCCCATCAGGCAATCTTGTTTTGCTGTGCTCTTTCTGGCACCTTTCCCAAGTGTAGTCAGGAGTGCTTTTTGTAGATCCCGGAGGG
Organism: Larus michahellis; assembly: GCF_964199755.1. NCBI lineage: Eukaryota > Metazoa > Chordata > Aves > Charadriiformes > Laridae > Larus > Larus michahellis. The sequence goes on along the minus strand of NW_027436116.1, from coordinate 84,546 downwards.
ATCGTTAAATGCACCCAAGGTTTACTAATTTCTGTAAATTGAAAGGGGCACGGTGGTGAGGTGTTTTTAGGAGTCTCTAGGGATCCAAAAGCATGTAGTAAAGGCTGTCTTTGGACCTATACCAAAGGGTGAACCATGTTACAGAGCTGTAATTGAGTTTCTGGACACCTCCCTGGGCTCAGTCAACTGTGGGTCAACATAACACGCGCTGTCGTGTGCTTTTAGTTGCAGAAAGTAACGTTCTTTTACTGCAGTAACAAGCATCACCTGGGCACTAAGAGACGTCTTTTTGAATGACCAGACATATCGAATCTTAACCAGTGGTTATATGCCAGTGTATTGGTCCTGATATGAAAAAGTATGTATTTACTACTCAGGTAAACAGCTTGCTAAAATGATGAAACGGCTCATGAAAGAGCCAACGAGTCATGGCTCTCCAAAATAAGGTACAACCTACTGTATGGATGACACAGGAGTAAAGGCAAGTAGATTCTGCTCTATGTATAGTATCTTCAGATGGAACGTCTCAGGACTGAAAGCGGATTTCACAGTAAAATTCTTCAATCTGAGAGGAAGTACCATTTTGCAAGGTCATTTTTGTAATGTAGATATTGAGAGAGGGGAAGAACCACGAAGGGCAGTATTGCAAGTGGCACATACCTCTGTTGGCTAGAGATGTTAAATATGTTAATTTTAAAGTACCTTTTTCCAAGAGAATTTCAAATGCCATTTTGCAGTTGTTTTTTTTTCCTAATTTCTCTGCCACTTCTTTCTGTCCTTTACCACCCTACCAGTTTCATGACAAGATAGATTTGACTCTTGAGAGTCTGAAAGGCACAGCTGAACGTCTGAGGCAGCCACCTTCAACCTCAGCAGAGGTTGAGAAGATTAAAGAGCAAATCAGTGAAAATAAGAACGTGTCAGTGGATCTGGAAAGACTTCAGCCGGTGTATGAGACGCTTAAACAGAGAGGGAAGGAAATGATTGCTCGCTCAGAAGGAGCCGATAAGGATATATCTGCTAAAGGTAATAGATGGAGGAAAGTTTCATGTAGTGGAAATGCAGCAAGCTGCAGCATATAAAAATCTTCATTTCTGATGACCACTGCTCTGGGGATTGTGTTCTCCTGGAGAAGCTGGAGAAGATGTATAAAAGCAAAGTATTTGTTTAAAATAATTCATCGTGGATATGACCTTTGTTTTATTTTTTAAGGTTATGGTGGTTGTTTCCACCTAAGGTTATGAGTCGTCCTGTAAAGAAACAATTTTACAGTCTAAATTTTAAAAGATACCCATATGTTTCTGCTGTAGAACTGTAGAGAGATTTATGGCCAAGAATCGTTTGCCAAGGTAGTAATCTAGTTCCTCTGTTGTTTAGCTGTTCAAGATAAACTAGACCAAATGGTCCTCGTTTGGGAAGACATCCAGACCTTGACTGAGGAGAGGGAGGCCAAATTGTTGGATGTAATGAAACTAGCTGCAAAGTTGTGGTGTAGTCACGTGGCTCTTGCAGCTGCTATTAAAGATACTCAGGAGCTCATTGGAGAACTGGAGGAACCTGGAATTGACCCATCTGTAGTCAAGCAACAGCAAGAAGACGCTGAGGTCAGTAGAAAGTATTTTGTTGACTTAAAGTATGTTATTTACAGTATGTGGAGAAAAGAGAGACTTACTATGAAATACCACAGGAGGCTATTTTTTTAGAGACCAAGAGGGATAATTGTGTAGGAATTTACTATAGTGATATCTCGAGAGTCTGTGGTAAATAACATGTACCAGTTCTGAATTGCAATGAGCATGCAACAGGTGCCTGTCCTTGTATTTGCATATCTGCTTATAAACACGTATATAATAAGCATGTCAGTGAGACTTTTGAAAGTGATACGTACTTGAGATTCCCTGAGTAATAGGTAACATCTAAATGAAAGGTGTACGCATGTATCGTGCTCTATGTATTATGCTCTAAGTCTCTAATTATTCATGCTGATAGTTAAAGATTTGAGGGTTGACTGACAACCTCTGAAAAAGAAAACACTGTGATTAAAGAAATCTAATTGAAAACTTCCTGTTTATTTTTTTTCATCTCATGCAAAGTGACATCATAAGCCATTGTTCTAATTTAGACTGGTGTCAGGTGATTTCACTCTGACCCTGCAAAGGGATGCTTGTGTTTTAAGCGTCAGATTGTAAGTCCAAGGGACTTTAAAGAAACCACAGGCCGAATCCTGCCATGTCCTCTCTTGAAAACAAGCTGTACATAGATTATTAAAGTTAGTGTGAGCGGCATTGATGTTTTTTTCTCTTTGTAGGCTGCTAAAGACGAAATTGATGGACTGCAAGAGGAACTAGCAACAGTTCTGAGCCTTGGCTCTGACCTTGGAGCTGCTTGTGGAGAGCCTGACAAACCTATTGTCCACAAGAGCATAGATGAGGTATGGGAAATGCAGGTGCTTGAATCTGCTACGCCAGGTGCTTGTTCAGCTGAAATTGGTATATCCTCCCTGCCCCCAACAAATTTTGCAAATAAACATTTTGCGGCAAATGTAAGATACCCCTGAAGCTTTTAAGGTAACGTAAGGTTTGCTTTTCAAGTAAATGGATCTTGGCTCGTATTAGTTCAGAATGTATAGACAATTTTATTGTATTGATTTATGGGTTAAAAGTTCTGTAAAAGACTAAGGTTTTTTGTGGAAATAGTCACTGATGAATGCAATAGATGGCTACTTTTTGCAATAGGAATGCTGGAATAAATTTGAAACGTATCTGGTTTATGCCAAGTGCGACATCTTGACTGAGACAATGCTGCTTGGATGACTACAGAGTACTGACAATTTCTCCAGTGTTCAGCAGTGTGTTTCTTTTAAGCTACCTTTTTGATAAGGATGCAGTTCCAAATGATTTAATAATACTATTTCCCATATTGACTGTAATCCGTAGGTTAATAAAACTATTCAATAATCAGTATTGAATTTTACAGCTTTTGCCATCCAGAACGTCGAGTGTATTCTGAAGGAAAGTAACTATGCAGTGGTAAGGAGAACAAGAGTTTTAACATGGAATTAATGTGAACTATTCATGCTTAGTTTATTGGTGTTATTGATGAGTGAATAATGAGTGAACGCACATTATAGAGCAGCAGTAACATTCTTTTGTCCATTGGAGTAAATTTCACCTACTTGCAGCTGAATTCTGCCTGGGATGCCTCAAGCAAAACAAGGAAAGACCGGGCAGATAAGCTTGTTGAAGCTCTGCAGGCAGCTGTTCCATACCAAGATGGACTGCAGGTAAGATGGTGTGATACACCTAACCCAATCTTGAGTCAATAGGATTTAACGTGGTTGTAGTAAAAAATGTTACGTGATTGGGAAGGTGACATGTGTCACTGATTATAGCGACTGCAACTGTTTTCCTCAGTAGGCAGATATTTTTTCTCGGGGTTGGTTGGGTTGGAGGTTTTTCTTCCATTGAAGACTAAGTCTGGGTTGTTTTCTGCATGTAGTTGTTCACATACTCCTCTATATAGATTCGAAATTGATGTCCCCTTTATTGGTAAGACACAAGTTTATAGTAATCCTGCTCACATTTCCTGGTGGCAGTCAGTACGTAACATAATAGGCGAGTTGAAGGTGTGACATGTTTACATCATCGGAAAGGAAGAGAATACAGGTCCGTATACTCACCTGCAGCTGTTTTCTTTGAGTGGAGGACAGTGAAAGAACTTCAATTTTATTCCACCTTTTTTATAAGTCAAATATTTCAGTTTGACTATTTTAAGCCCAAAATATTAACATAATGTTACTGGACCATTTCAGGAATCCTTAGTGTAATTATACTAAGAATATAGACATACTGGACCATCATACTAATTCTTAGCGTAATTTATCCAATCACAATACTTTGGAAGATGATTCACTTTTAAAATCGGTAGGTAAACTTTCCAGCAGTTTTTTAAGATATCTTTTCTCTATATGCGCTGTATTTTATTTCATTTTTTTGCCTATTCTTTGCAATTTTGGCTGAGTGGCAGGCCTCATGTCTTTTGTCAGTGAATGGCTGGAAGATGGAAACAGTAGAAGGGTTTTCATGGTCAGATTTTGCAAAGCTCTCTTTTTGCCCAGTGGAATTACTGTCTGTCTTGGTTCATTGGATCTTTAAAAACAGAGTTTCACATGACACTGAGGGCAGTTGCTTGTGTGTTCGGTGCAGATCGAGCAGCAGAACACATCTTAATAATAATGCAACATCTTGTTTTCCGGTGCACCCTGGCTATGTTTTTTTCTCCAAGGTCTCTTATTTTCATACTGCCCAGAGGTTGACTTGTAGGGTTACATTAGGAACATTGCCGTTGCTTCAAGAGCTTTGCATTTCCTGGGGCTGCACATTGTACCTCCTACAAGCTTGGTACTTTGTAAAAGAACTGTATTTAACTGCTGCCTTATGCTCATTTCAATAGACAATATTAAAAGTATTGTGGGCAGATTGTTAGCTACAGCTGCCTCACCCTGTTGAGCGTGTTGGGGGGGTTAGTTCTCCTTTTGCCAAGGAGTTGTGTAGCAGTGGGCAGCTCTGAGAAGCCGTCCTAAGCCCTTCTCCGTAATGAATCACAGATAACAGGCAGGAGGAAAAAGGGCCTGGCAGAGGTATTTTTTCCTCTGTGTAATTAATTGCCCAGAGTGCTATAGGTGTTCTTAATCTTTAACTGGAGTGTTCTTGAGGTTGTTCTGCATTATATCAGGAGTAAGGGAAGTACCCACAAAGCCTCAGATCTGGGGAGACTTCATTTGTTTTTTGAAGTTCCAGCTGCCTTATCCTGAGGAGATTCAGTCAAGCTCAGGTATTGGCCATCACTGTCTAATCTGTACTGAATGGGTCGTGTTCCAGCTTCCTGATACAGATACCGTTATCCTTCAACAGAAGTTCTTGTGTCATCATCATTTAAAGTGTGTTATCATTCAGCTACCACCTTCCATCTTTGCTCCGAAGGAGTGCAGAACAGAGTTTGTCTTGTATTTACCTTTCGGGGTATTCATAAAAATTGCTGATTTTACTCCAGAAGTAGAGTACTAGTCCGCATGAATAGTACTGGCAGGATATTGCTGCTAATAGGGGTTCAGTCTTGCAGCATGTACATTCTCGTAACCATTACGTGGAATACTTTAGTTAATACTGGATCCCTTGTATTGCAAAAACCCCTAGGTTCCGCTGGAGAACGCTGTTTGGTTTTGGTTTGCTTTGTTTTGTTTTCAAAGCGCACAGCAATCTTGTTCTCTGGAGTAAAAAATTCTGGTATTTTACTTAATGCGACTTTGAAATCTGACACTATTTCTCTGCTCATGCTTCAGTTTCGTACTGTGATTTTCAGGCAATGTTTGACTGGGTGGACATTGCTGGCAGCGGGTTGGCATCTATGTCCCCAGTTGGAACAGGTCTGGAGACAGTGAAGCAGCAAACTGAGGAACTTAAGGTATGAACGAGCAATTTATTTCATTTCTATTTTCATCGGTCTGCATTTTGCTGTGGTGTTTAGTATTTTTCTGTATTTTTCAAGAGTCAAAAGCAACTTTCAACTTCTAGTAGAAAAGAATCTGTATGAAAATTTCAGATAACATTTCATTGCACACTTTTCATTTTAAAATGTGTTTAATTTTAAAATCTATTCCAAATTTTGGTGAAACTACATTTTATTTTGTGAGTGTGTTCCGACAGCTGAGAAATACTTGTAGTGGCATTCCTTGTTTTTCACAGGCTGTAAGGCTATTATGTACAGGGTTCTTTTGCTGTGACTTTTACGTGTTCTGGTTTCTACCGTGAACAGCTTCCTTGAGGCTCTGAAAGAATGCCTCCACAGCTTCACTTCTGCAATTACAGGCTTTACCTAAATGCTCACACAGATCACAACATTCCAAGTACATTAGCAAGCTTCAAAATCAAAATTTCAGGCTACCTTAGACCTTCAGAAGCCTGTGTTTGTGGATCTGTGACTTGAGTATGCTCCTGACGTCGGTAGGCTGTTATACGATATATAAAATCCAGGGATGTGTAACGATCAGGTAATGTCCTTGGTTTCATGGCTCGCTTGTACTTTTTTTGGCTGTGGGCAGGTTGTTTAGTCTTATCTATTTTATGATGTATCTTCAAATGACCCATAATCTTACGTACTTCAGAAGAACACACCTAGGCGAGTTGCTCAGAGTGCTGTCCCAGTTGCATGTACCAGAGAGGGTGTTCTACTGAAGAAAATTTGCTTTCAGGTCTTCTGAAAAACAATTCTATCTGAAGTTTCAAGGATGGTGTTATCACAACCCCCAGAGCTGGAAGTGACTCCAGATGCGTTCTGCCTTTTGTACAGACCAGAGAGATTGTTGGAGAATACTTTCCTATTAGCCATCTTTGCCATTCTGTGGTCACAGTTAGCAATACCTGCTAGACCATTAAGACACTGCTGCAGATTCTCAGTTTGCTGCGACCGTCGGGGTGATCGGTGTCTTACAAGCATTTTTACCCTGAATGACAACCCCCCAAACGTACGAAAGCTGAGAGGGATGCATTGGTATTGTAAATACTGCTGTACTGTGCTGTATTCCAGAAGGTCACTACTTATGATAAGTTTACGTGTATTCTTTTTCTATTTACCGTAGCAATTTAAGACAGAAGCTTATCAGCAGCAGATGGAAATGGAAGGACTGAGGCATCAGGCAGAGCTGTTGCTGCAGAAGGTAACAGAGGAGAGTGACAAGCACGCAGCTCAAGACCTTGTCTCAGAGCTCAAACTAATGTGGGACAGCCTAGAAGAAAAAGTCATCAATAGACAGGTAAATAAACTTGAAGGTGGGGTCTTTCTTCATGACTTAGATTTTTGAGAAAAGCTTCTTAGTGTGTATCATGTTTGCATCAATTTACACATTTATTCCTTTTGGTTTGGAAATTACAGAGCTATAATCCAAAGGGAAATGGTGAGGGACCTGCTTCAGCACCTGGAGGTGCACAAATCTATGGGGCCGGATGGGATCCACCCAAGGGTACTGAAGGAGCTGTCGGAAGTGCTCGCCAGGCCACTTTGCATCATTTATGAGCAGTCCTGGACAACCGGGGAGGTCCCAGCTGACTGGAGGTTGGCAAATGTGACACCCATCCACAAGAAGGGCCGGAAGGAGGATCCAGGGAACTACAGGCCAGTCAGCCTGACCGCGGTGCCTGGGAAAGTCATGGAAAAGATCATCCTCGGTGCCATTGCACGGCACATTCGGGAGAAGAGGGTGATCAGGCCCAGTCAGCATGGGTTTGTGAAAGGCAGTTCATGCCTGTCAAACCTGATCTCCTTCTATGATAAGGTGACCAACTTAGTGGATGAGGGAAAGGCTGTGGATGTTGTCTACCTGGATGTTTGCAAAGCTTTTGACACCGTTTCCCACAGCATTCTCCTGGAGAAACTGGCAGCTCATGGCCTGGACAGGTGTACTCTTCGCTGGGTAAAAAACTGGGTGGACGGCCGTGCCCAGAGAGTGGTGGTAAATGGAGGTAAATCCAGTTGGTGTCCGGTCACAAGTGGTGTCCCCCAGGGCTCGGTGCTGGGGCCGGTTCTCTTTAGTATCTTTATCAATGATCTGGATGAGGGGATCGAATGCACCCTCAGTAAGTTCGCAGATGACACTAAACTGGGCGGGCGTGTTGATCTGCTTGAGGGTAGGTTGGCTCTGCAGAGGGATCTGGACAGGCTGGACCGATGGGCGTAGGCCAACGGTATGAGGTTCAACAAGGCCAAGTGCCAGGTCCTGCACTTCGGTCACACCAACCCCATGCAGCGCTACAGGGTTGGGGCGGAGTGGCTCGAAAGTTGCCCGGCAGAAAAGGACCTGGGGGTGTTGGTGGACAGCTGGCTAAATATGAGCCAGCAGTGTGCCTGGGTGGCCAAGAAGGCCAACAGCATCCTGGCCTGTATCAGGAATAGTGTGGTGAGCTGGACTAGGGAAGTGATGGTGCCTCTTTACTCGTCACTGGTGAGGCCCCACCTCGAGTACTGCCTTCAGTTTTGGGCCCCTCACTACAAGAAGGACAGTGAGGTGTTGGAGCGTGTCCAGAGAAGGGCTACAAAGCTGGTGAGGGGTCTGGAGGACAAACCTTATGAGGAACGACTGAGGGAGCTGGGGTTGTTTAGCCTGGAGAAGAGGAGGCTGAGGGAAGACCTTATCACCCTCTACAACTCCCTGAAAGGAGGTTGTAGAGAGATGGAGGCTGACCTCTTCTCCCTGGTGACAAGTGATAGGACGAGGGGAAACGGGTTCAAGTTATGTCGGGGGAGGTTTAGATTGGATATTAGGAAACATTTTTTCACTGAAAGGGTTATTAAACATTGGAACAGGCTGCCCAGGGAGGTGGTGGATTCACCATCCCTGGAGGTGTTTAAAAAAAGGGTAGATGTGGTACTTAGGGACATGGTTTAGAAGTGGTTTTTGTCAGGGTAGGTTAATGGTTGGACTTGATGATCTTAAAGGTCCCTTCCAACCTCAGTGATTCTATGATTCTATATATAATATAATTTGAATTTTACAATTTATTGTGTTGCTTTTGTGGTTTTTAAACCCTTAGCAGTATTTTTTGTCACTTCCTCCCTCAGCAGTGCCATCTTGAATCATTATTATTTCATTTTGATTAGTTGATGATATCTTAAGTAGCGGTTGAAAACATGTTTATATGTGCAAAAGTAATATTAGCTGCTGAACTGAGCACTTTAAAAAAAAAAAAAAGACACAACTTAATCCTTAACTGTTTCAGTGCTCTTTCCTTAAATTATCAAGTGAAAGAGAGATTTAAAGATGCAGTGCTTTGAAGTGTATTTTTTTTCCTAAATTGAATCATTTCACAACAAAGAAAAGGTTTTAAAGATCATGCAGCAAATTGCATTTCTATTGAAATTCTGTTGTAAGTGATAAAAAACTCCTGTCGTATCTCCGATGAGAGAACCTTCCAGCTGAACTCTGCTCTGGCTACATGGGGTCTCTGAAGGTTCGGGATTTAAGCCTGGCGTGTGAGGCTTTACAGGGGAATGGCAACCTCGGCTCTGAGTACGAAGCTGTTGCTTGTCTTGGATGACTGTTTCTCCCTGGGTTTATGATATCAGATGCACAGACGCTGCTCTGGATTGTGCTGACTAATGCTAACATAAGCCAATTCAATAGCATTGTGAAACCATTTCCTTGTTAATTTTATTTTTATGCTAGCGCAAGCTGGAAGGTGCCTTGTTCGCCTTGGGGCAGTTCCAGCGCGCCCTGGATGAGTTGCTGACGTGGCTGGCGCATACAGAAGACTTGCTGAATGAACAGAAACCTCTGGGTGGAGACCCCAGGGCTATTGAAATTGAACTTGCCAAACATCATGTGTGTAATTATGATGAGCGTTAACTGAAATGTTCCTCTGATGTTTATCTGAGTGATGAGTCTTGTAGTAAAACTTAGCACTCCGTAAATAATTCTCTAGAGATTTTCAAGATGCAGAGTATAGTTGAAACACAGGCTTGGAATAACTAATATTTTTCCTCTTACTCCTCCATATTCTTTCCTTCCTTTGCGTGTGCCATGCAAGTGACATAGGTTTTAGCTAAACGGAGCAACTCACCCTAGTCTCCACTTTTATTCACCTTAATTTGACCCAGGGAACTTAAAAGTTATTGAACCTGCTGCTGTCCCTGAAGCAGTAACCTCCTTGATTAGTTCTGTTTAAGCCAGGTCTCACAAAATGTATGCGGCCATTACGCATCTTTCGTTCTTGTTTCTTCCTTCTCAGAAAATAGCCATTTGCTGTTTTGAATTCTGCAGAATTTTATCCCAATTGGATCCAACTAACAAGAAGAATGGAATGCGTCTCTGAAAATCTCAGCCAACTTTAGGAAGGTGTCCATGCCCCCATCTTCTTCTCTTGTTACATAGAATTTAGGGGTTATTTTAAAATATTTTTTTTTAGTATTTTTACTGATTATTGTGCCTGTGGAGCCCATGGAAGAATGCTTCTGTTGTGCCTTTTATTTTGAAGAGTGCCTCCCAGGAGCAAGAGATCTCTTCTCTGCCTCCTTGTGTACTTGGTGTGCTGTCCATGATGATGTGTTGTTTCTAGGCCTGAAGATTTCAAACTAACCTCCTAAATCCCCTCCTTTCCTTTCAATCTGCCATTTAATTTTTGGCCTGCAGATGATGTGAGAAGTATTCAGAGTCCATTTGGGATTTAGAGAGAATTGATTGAAATTGATGGGACACGGATAATTAAGGCATTTTCCTTGTTTGTGGTAATGCAGCTCTGCAGCTGCTGAAGCCTTTTGTGTGGTCGGTTGGAACTTGAGCAGAGAAAATACCTACGTGCCCTGTGCAACTACTGTTAGAAACAGGCCCTCAAAAAAAATAAAGTCACAAATCCAGCGTCCCCTCCATGAACCTTTCATATTCTTATCTAACGGAAGTGGTTTACTCTGAAGAAGCGTCCAGACATCGTTTGTGGCTTCATCTGCCTTCAGTGCTGAAGGAGTTCAGCAAACACATGAGTGAATCTGCCTCCTTTTTGTAAAACGGAGTTTATAGGTTAGGAAGTTCACACAGTAGTGCATCCTGTGGTAGCCTGGGAAAACATCCATCTCTGGAATAACTTTGGCAAGAATAGACCTTGTTCCTAGTGAGCCTCATCAGGAAGGACGGGAAAAGATGCATCTGCTTCTGTGAATATCCCTCTTTTTCGCCCTGTTAGGAAAATAAAATAACGATTACCTTCCAGTGCTTAGCTTAGAAGAACTAAATCAAATGAGACGCGCATTTATCCATTTACGTGGATCCAATTAGGAAGTGTGTTCAGTGAAGTCGAATGGAAAGTGAATCACCAAGTGAGGAAATTGCTTTTTGCATTTTTAGATATGCTTACCCGTTGTACTTTATACTTACCCGTCCGTGGAACCTGCTTCCAAAATCAGGTTGTTTACCTTTCAGCTCTCTGGGAGGTCTGCAAAGATTCAATTTAACCTGTGTGGCTTCACTAGTGCAGCCACTACACAAAAAATACTTCAAGCACCACGTGGTCCTTCCTTTCCCAGCGATGGTAAAATAATACAAACAAAAATCCCACCCGATGCAATCCGATCAGGGTATGGGCTCGTTATCTGGGACAGGAAGGAGTAGTTTGAGGAAGGTCAAGTACCCTTCGTGTGAATGTTTGTTTTGTTTGAACGGAGTGAGACTTAACCCATTTTGTTATGTTTTAACAGGAAAGCGTTCCCCAGCACCGGGCACGTATCTGTCAGCAGCCCAGGCGCAAATGGAAACCCAGAATCCACGGGCAAACCTTCTAGTCAGCAAATGGCAGCAAGTCTGGCTTCTGGCCTTGGAAAGAAGAAGAAAACTGAACGATGCTTTGGGCAGACTTGAAGAGGTCAGAAAAGGAATATATTTACTTTATGCATAATTTTGTTTACCCTGGGTTAAATGGTAAATACTGTCAACGACTTCCACATTTGTTGCATTCTATTGTATGATGCAGCTAACTGAAAACATTGCGATACACAGGGTCCCACCCGCAGGGAGGAGCAGAGGGGACAGGTGACCCCAGACTGACCAACAGGGTATTCCATCCCATCTGCATCACGCTCAGCATAAAAGCTGAGGGATCAAAGGGGCAAAGGGGGCTCTGGCTCGTTTTTTCTTCAATGGCCGACGTCTGAGGAGGACCCTGTCTGTTCGTCTGCCTTTGATCCCGATCCGAGCACTCCGGACTCTTAGTTCTGGAATTCAGCTCCTGTCCGTCGCCGACTCCAGTCTGGGACTTTCCCTGTGTCTGCTGCTGACGCCATCGTCATCCTGGGAGTTGGATACGGTTTTGTATATATTGTACGCTTCTTTTCTTTAATTTTTATTATTCTATTACTATTTCATATTTTCTTATTTATTATTATTTTCATTAAAGTAGTTTAGTTCTTTTTCTAAACTCGTAAATCTCCTTATCTCTTCCTCTCCCCTCTGAGGAGAGAGTGGGGGGAGGGCCATCTGTCATTCTGATCGGCCAATCTGGCCAAAACCACGGCACATTTTTACAGAACTATTTTTACAGTCAACGCAGAGTACTACAGCTGTAGCTGAAAACATAAAAGAAGTGTTTTTGCTGATCAAATGTGCAAGAACATGTCCCAGTGAACGGGTGACTATGTCAGTTCTATTGAGGGAAGTGTCCCATTAATTATTGGCACATTTTTTAGTAAGACTGTGGTTAGGAATGAGATCCGTCCTGTAAGGTAGCAAGTACCTTCCCCTTCACGCTGGAGTGCGTGAGTCTGTCGTGGCTGTTTCCTCAGCTGTGCCTGTTAAATGTTTCCGTGTGCTCAGGATGCAGTCATTGGTGCTTGGTTGAGGATTTCTGCTGATTTGCAGGATTGAACTTTGGTGAAAGCTTATCGTGTGGCTGTTGGTTTTCTTTCTGTTTTGAGTAGGGATGCACATCCGCTGTTATTAAAGCCATCGCCAAGAGATTCTGCATCAGCCAAGTGACGTGTTCCCAGAGCTTCTCTGTGGCGTGCTGCTACTGGGAAGTAATTACCCAGGCCAGCGATGGGTGGGCTGTTGGAGTTGCTGATGAACTTCTTGGAAAAAGGGACAAATTAGGAAGAGCGGAGCATTCCTGGTGCGTAGAATGGCTAGGTCCCAAAGAGCAGCTGTCAGCGTGGCACAGAGATCAAGAAACATTCTTCTGCAAGGATAAACTGTTGAAGGTTGGAGTTTTGTTGGAGGTACAAAAGACGACCATGTCCTTTTATTCCATCGCTGACAAAGAAATGCTTTTGCATACCTTTGAAATCAATACCTCACCTCCTCTTTACCCTGCTTTCTGGCTATATAGTTGTCATGGTTTAGCCTCAGACAGCAACAAAGAACCACGTGCCGCTCGCTCGGGCCTTCGATACAGGAAGAATCTGAAGAAAACGGTAAAACTCTTGGGTTGAGACAAAGGCAGTTTAACAGAACAGCAAAGGGAACAAGCAAACAACAACAATAGCACGGATAGAGGAATATACGACCATGATTACGGAACCGCCGCTCCCCGCCGCTCACCGACCGGACCCGGGACGCCCCAGCCCGCTCCAAGCAGCGACTTCCTGCCCCCTCTCCCAGCAGCTCAGGGTGGGCATGGCTCACATGGCATGGAATAACAGGAAAAATTAACCCTATCCCCACCGGAACCAGGACATTATCCACCCCTTATTCCAGACCATCTATGCCATGCACAGATCTTACAGGTTCCAATGAATTGCCACCACTTTCCCCTGTCATATATATACACATATATATTCATGTGGATATAATGCCCTTAGTTTATGGGCTATCCCTCCAAAGTGTCCGTTGAGTTCATTTCATCCATGGCTCTGGGCTCCATCTGTTAGAACAGTCTCTCAGGGCAGGTGAGATGCTGGGTGGTGCTGGCCTCTTGCATGCTGTATTGTCAGAGCTTGTGACTGGTGCACTCGGTGTGGCTCATGCTCACAGTCCGTGGGCTGAAGATGTAGATCTTGAGGAAACTGCTGGGCGCCAGCTGCTGAGGTCAGTTCTGATCCCATCACCCCTGTGCCTTACTCCTAGTACAGATGATAGCAATTATAACAATGAGGACATACAGTGACAGTGTTACTTAGCAATTAACAGCACACAATCTGATTCATGGGCTATTCTCACCCAAAATCAGGTCCCCATGAGGTACACATTGGAGCTCCCCATCCTTCCGCATCACCCACCAAGTGCACCCAGGTCCTTGGGCAAAAGCAATCCCACGGATGGGTTTGCCTTTGCCTGAGGCAGGACTGACCCAGACTGTCTTCCCTGGCATATTCTTCATGTGCACTACAGGGACTTTATCCGCTTCTACAGTACGTGGAAGTTTTGATTGGGCAGGGCCAGCCCGATTGTTAGATCCCCTGGTGTTAACTAGCCAGGTAGCTTTCGCTAGATGTGCATCCCAGTGTTTTAAAGTCCCACCACCCATTGCTCTCAGTGTAGTTTTTAACAGCCCATTGTATCGTTCTATCTTCCCAGGGGCTGGTGCGTGACAGGGGATGTGATACACCCACTCAATGCCATGCTCTGTGGCCCAAGTGTCTATGAGGCTGTTTCGGAAATGAGTCCCGTTGTCCGACTCAATTCTCTCTGGGGTACCATGTCGCCACAGGACTTGCTTTTCAAGGCCCAGGATAGTGTTCCGGGCAGTGGCATGGGGCACAGGGTATGTTTCCAGCCATCCGGTGCTTGCTTCCACCATTGTGAGCACATAGCGCTTGCCTTGACGGGTTTGTGGCAGTGTGATGTAATCAGTCTGCCAGGCCTCCCCACATTTGTATTTCAGCCATCGCCCTCCATACCAAAGAGGCTTCAAACGCTTGGCTTGTTTGATTGCAGCGCATGTCTCACATTCATGGATGACCTGTGCAATAGTGTCCATGGTCAAGTCCACCCCTCGGTCACGAGCCCATCTATATGTCGCATCTCTTCCTTGATGGCCTGAGGAGTCATGGGCCCACCGAGCTATGAACAGTTCACCCCTATGTTGCCAGTCCAGATCCAGCTGAGCCACTTCAATCCTAGCAGCCCGATCCACCTGCTGCTTGTTCTGATGTTCCTCCGTGGCCCCATTCTTCGGTACATGGGCATCTACGTGGCGTACTTTCACAACCAGATTCTCTATCCAGGCAGCAATATCTTGCCATAGTTCAGCAGCCCAGATGGGTTTGCCTCTGTGCTGCCAGTTGCCCTGCTTCCACTGCTGTAACCACCCCCACAGAGCATTTGCCACCATCCATGAGTCAGTGTAGAGATAAAATACTGGCCATTTTTCTCGCTCGGCAATGTCCAAAGCCAGCTGAATGGCTTTCACCTCTGCCAACTGGCTCGATTCACCTTGTCCTTCACTGGCCTCTGCAACTTGTCGTGTAGGACTCCACACAGCAGCCTTCCACTTTCCATGCTTTCCCACAATCCGGCAGAACCCACCAGTGAACAGGGCATTTTTCTTCTCATTTTCTGGCAGTTTATTATATGGTGGGGCCTCTTCTGCACGCGTCACCTCCTCCTCTGGTGACATTCCGAAATCCTTGCCTTCTGACCAGTCCATGATCACTTCCAGAATTCCTGGGCGACTGGGGTTTCCCATTCGAGTTCACTGTGTGACCAGTGCAGTCCACTTACTCCATGTGGCATCAGTTGCATGATGTGTGGTGGGGACCCTTTCTTTGAACATCCAGCCCAGCACTGGCAGTCGAGGTGCTGGGAGGAGCTGTGCTTTTGCAAAAGAAAAACAAATCTTTTTCCCCATCAGGGCAGACAAACATTGCAGCAGGTTGCCCAGAGGGGCAGTACTGCCTCATCCTTCAATATTTTTAATTCCTTTCTGGATAAATTCCTTAGCAGCCTGGTCTGATCCCATAGCTCACCCTGTTGTGAGCAGCAGCTACAAGCAGAGACCTCCTGAGGTGCCTAAATGCTGAATAATGCTGATTTCTTCCCCTCTCTCTCTCCCCTTGATGATGGTGGGGGAAGCGCTTGGGTTCCCTGTGATCATGGAAGTGAATGAGATGCCAGTACAGCCAGATCAACGGCCGCTTCCTTGTCCTGCTGCAGGCAGTGTTGTGCAGATGCAGGGCTGCCCCACAGGCACCCCCTAACAGCCCTCATCCTATCCATTGCTTCACCTTTCATTCCCTTTTCCACTCTTTTCCCCTCCTCGAGTTCTTCTCTTGGACCATCCTCATCCCCTCCAATACAAACAGCCAAGCCCTTTTCACTGCTTCCTTTCTTTGTCCTTCCCATGGTGTTTCTGAGATGGTGACAGTGACACTTTCCACCTTTGACATGACTTGATTACACCAGGAACCCCTTTTCTTACCTCTGCTGTCCTACAGCTACTCATGTTGGGAGAGGAACCAGGACTCAGGATGCGCCGTAAATAATGAACCTTAAATACTGACGTGCTGAAGCTTCAGTGCACAAGGACCTTGAGACACCTGGGGACGTGGCCAACGGAAATTTCTTCAAGTTTTTCAAGGAGAAGGGACAAAGTGGGAGAGGACCAGATGAGGAGTGAATCTGAGGAGAGGGGCCTGGGCATTTTGAGGGATGCCATATGAGCCTCTGGTAAAGGCTCAGCACCATTAAGGCCAGCTGCATATGGGGTGGTGTTAGAAGGACCAAGGCCACCCAGACAAGGACAGTTATCGTCCCCCTTGACTCAGCAGTGGTGTGGCCACATCTGCTCTCATAGTGTCCCAGAATGGTTTGGGTTTGAAGGGACCTTGAAAGATCATCTAGTCCAACCCCTTCTTTTCAGGGAAGTCTTCCGCAAGATCAGGATGCTCAAAGCTCCGTCTAGCCTGTCCTTTGTCACTTCCAGTGAGGGGACACCCACAGCTTCTCGGAGCAACCTTTTCCAGTGCCTCACCTCCCTCACTGTGAAACATTTCTTCCTTATATCCAATACAAATCTTCCCTCATTCAGTTTAAAACCATTGTCCCTTGTCCTGGCATTACTGATCCTGGTAAAATGTCTCTCTCCCTTCCTTTTAAGCCTTCTTTAGGTATGGAAAGGCCACACAAAGCTTTTTGTTTCCAGGATGAATAACCCCAACTCTCAGCCTTTCTTCATAGGTGATTTTTGGTGATCCTTCTCTTGACCCTCTTCTACAGGTCCCTGTCTTTCTTGTGCTGTGGAAGAACTGCACGTCGTCTTGCAGGTGAAGTAGCATGGGATCACCGTAGAGAGGGAGAATCCCCTTCTTCAACACTTCTTTTGATGCCACCCAGGGTATGATTGGCTTTTCAAGCACACATTGCCAGCTCACATCCATTTGCTCACACACCAGTATCCCCAAGTCCTTCTTCACAGGGCTGCTCTCAATCCATTCATCCCCCAGTCCATCTTGATACTGGGGATTGCCCCGACCCAGGTGCAGAACTTTGCACTTGGCCTTGATGAAATTCCAGAGGTTCACATGTGTCCCGTTTACCAGTTACTAAAAATCCTGAAGGTTTCCTTCCCAAGGTTTAGATTCTTGGCTATACTTTTCACCTGGCGTATATCCTTTCAGGTCATGAATTCCACCAGGGCATGAACACTGCAGCCCAGGTTGCCACCAATCGTGGTCTTGCCATAAGTTGCTTTGAGTAGGTGAGCAAGAGGTCTCATAATGCTTCTTTCTCTGGCATTTCTTTTCTTTCACATGACCTGTGTGGAGAGGCCGAGGGACATGGACCTCTCTAGCCTGGTGATGTCAGTTCATGACAGTAAAAGAGTAGCCTGAAAGTAGCAGTTTCAGGTGGTTTCAAGGTGGTTTCAGAGATGACAGAGCTTTCCTTGGTATTGGGAAACCACCTGAGAAAGGGAAACCATCACAAAGTGCAGCTTGGGAAGTTGAGATTGACCATAAGGAGAAGGAAACGTCCCTTAAGGGCAGTGCTGTGGTAGAACAGGTCACCCTGAGGAGCCTGGATAAGCGCAATGCTGGGTGTTGCAAGGCAACAGCAGGGAGGAAGAAGAGATACCAGTAAAGGCAGAGAGATGTCACGGTGGGAGCACGGTGGAGAAATAGGTCGTGTGTCCCCAGCCTGCAGGGAAACGGGGGCAGGTGTAGGACAGTGTAGGGCAGCCTGCGATAGACACAGGCAAGGGCAGTGGCAGGGCAGGAAGGCCCCAGCAGAAGTGAGGTCTTTGTCCCCTTAGCTGTACCAGTTGTCACTGCCACCAAAGCCCGAAAGGAGACACATCCATCTCATGGAACTGGGGCATTGGTGCTTCCTTGCACCCCCACAGGGCGTCTGGGAGGTGTGGTACTACACTCTGCATCGCACAGCCCATGTGACACTGCCCCAGGAAGAGCCCCAGGTCATTTGCCTCTGAGAGAGAAGATCCTTGGGAAGGACTCAACTCTCCCAGCTCTACCGTTACTCAGTCTGGCTGGGATGGAGTTCATTTTCTTCATATCGGCCTGTACGCTGCTGTGTTTTGGATGTGTGACTGAAACATGGCTGATAACTCACTGAAGGTTTAGCTGCTTCTCAACCGGGCTTTGCACAGCATCAAGGCCGCCTTCCTGTTTCTCAGTTTGCCTTGGACTGCCGTGTGCCGTTAGGGACCAAGCAGACCAAAAGGAGAAGTCATGCCCTATAATGCCATGCTCAGTATTGAAGTTGGGAGGTAGTCTTTGCAAGGTTGCTGTTGCTCAAAGATTGGCTGGGCATTGGGCTGCTTGTGGGAGGTGGTGACTGATTGCCTTTGCATCATTGTGTTACGTTTTTCTTTTCTTCTTCCCTCTTCTTCCTTCATTTATTAAACTCTTTATCTCAACCCACGAGTTTGTCTTGCTTTGGCTCTCAGGATTCTCTCCTCTGTCCTTCTGTGCTGGGGCTGGAGTGAGCGAGTGGCTGGTGTGTGCTTAGTTGCTGGCCAGGGTCACCCACCACAACCCTCTTGAACAATAAAGTCTGTGGCTGAAGCTCTTGTCACTCAGACAAGATCAGTCTGCTGATCACCTTACACCTGTAGTGATGGTAACAGGAGCAGCCAGGGGGTGGGCTTGTGAGGGGCAATGGGATTATCAGTACATCACCTCCTGCACCCATCAGGTGGAAAGGTTCTTCAGCATCTTCCCACCATGCTTTCTCCTGGGCTAGAGAAGAGGAGCTCAGTGATAGAGGGTGAGTCCCCTGCAGGGGCAGAAACTGGCACTGGCCCTTCCTGCGTTTCCTGAGGTTCTTGCTGACACATGCTCTCCTCCTCCTTGAACCCTTTCCCTGGTCACAAAGGACTGGAGAGCTTTTCAGTGAAGACTCAGGCAAAGAAGCCTTTGAGTCCCTCAGCCGCACCTGTGTCTGCTCTTATGAAATCCCCCTCCCCATTCTGCAGCCGCCCTGCATTTTCCATGTTCAGCCTTGGTCTCTCATGAGCGACCAAAGCTCCTCTTCTTGCTCTTCACTCTTCTTACAGCCACCAACTCCAGGCGAGCTTTGCTGTTCCCTAAAGCATACCTCCACAACAAAGGCAATTTATAAATTCCTTCTGTGTAACCTGTCCTTGCTGTCACCTCTGGGCAGCTGCTTCATGGTCCCTCTCAATGACCTGTCCCTACCCCAGGAGCCCAATGCACGGCCCCACAGCCCTGCTGTGAAGGCACACCACACAGTAGTGTGCATTCAGGGGTGGGTAAAAGCCCCCCAGCACCATCACCTGGGCAGTCGTCTTTGTCCCAGCTCCCCATGAGCATCATATTTTGGAAGCTCCCCCAGCACCCGACCCCTCCCGAGTGCCAGCCATGTCCCACATGGGGCTGTGCAGACAGCCCTGCTCCAGGTCTGGGCCAGGAGAGAGCCCGGGCAGGGCTGGACGTTCCCCTGATCCAGGTACTGAGCCCAGCAGGAGGATGGAGATGGCCTCGCAGTCGCACTCACCCGTAAACCTGGGGTGAGCAACCAGTGCTGGAAACGGTCGGTGAGACAGACTGGTGGGTAAGAAAGGCTGTCCATGCCACCAGGGGCACAGACCAGCCTCCTCTGTCCTGCACCTGCCTGGCTTTAATGCTTTCCACAAGCCCTGGCTCTGCACCACAAACACTCTGGTGTGAGTCCTCCCCCGGCATGGGCACACGGTACAAGCTGCACTCTGAGGATTTTTCCTCCTGGGCACTTTCCAGCCCAGCCCAGCTCCCTCCAAGCTCTGCCACCTCCCCTGCCCTCTCTCCATCCCAGCCCAGTCTGCGCTGGCCCAACAGCAGAGCCTGCCCCAGGGTGCTGCAGAGCTCTGGGCACTCACTCCACAGCCACAGCCCCTCTGAAGGGCACTGCAGCTGCTGGGGGGCAGAGGAGGGTCAGCCCCAGAGACGGGGAGCATTTGGGCACAAGGCAAAGGCAGTCAGTGGGCCCCTGTGTCCTCCTCCCCAGGATATTCTGAGGGGTCTGCAGCCCCTCTGTGCCACACCCTCTCCCCAGCCCAGTACAAGAGCCCTGGCCCTGGGGACCCTCAGGCAGCTCCTGCCGCCCCAGTGACAGAGTGGCACTGGGACAGCCTGCCCCAGGCTGCTGCAGCCGGAAAGGTTTTCTCATCTCCCGTTTATTCAGCCCTGCTGCTGATGGGTCTCAGAAAAAGAAGTGTTAGCTGGTTCGTGTATTTTATTTAAACACACAGAGAGACTAACTCTTCATTTACATATATATTTTTTGTCACAGACGAGAGGTGAAAAGTTAAGGAGGAGGGGAGGAATAGTGAATGCTTGTCACAACAGATACGGGAATCCTTTGCAGAGGAAGGTACACAGTCTATGGCTGATGAAAAAATGTCCAGTCAGTTTCCTCAGGGCATCCTTGAGCTCCTGGTACCTCATGCTGTAGATGAGGGGGTTCACTGCTGGAGGCACCACCGAGTACAGAAATGACAGCACTAGGTCTAGAACGGGCGAGGTGATGGAGGGGGTCTTCAAGTAGGAAAAAAATGAAGTACTGATAAACAGTGAGACAATGACCAGGTGAGGGAGGCACGTGGAAAAGGCTTTGTGTCGTCCCTGCTGTGAGGGCATCCTCAGCACAGCCCTGAAGATCTGCACATAGGACACCACAATGAAAACAAAACACGTAAAGAATAAACAGGCACCAAACACAATAAGCCAAACTTCCCTGAGGTAGTCCGAGTCTGTGCAGGAGAGCTTGAGGATCTGGGGGATTTCACAGAAGAACTGGTCTAGGCCATTGCCTTGGCAGAGAGGTATTGAAAATGTATTGGCTGTGTGCAGCAGAGCATGGAGAAAGCCACTGCCCCAGGCAGCTGCTGCCATGTGGACACAAGCTCTGCTGCCCAGGAGGGACCCATAGTGCAGGGGTTTGCAGATGGCAACGTAGCGGTCATAGGCCATGACTGTCAGAAGATAAAACTCTGCTGACATCAAGGTGAGAAATAGAAAGAGCTGTGCAACACATCCCGAGAAGGAGATGGCCCTGATGTCCCAGAGGGAATTGGCCATGGCTTTGGGCAGAGTGGTGGAGATGGCACCCAGGTCGAGGAGGGCGAGGTTGAGGAGGAAGAAGTACATGGGGGTGTGGAGGCGGTGGTCACAGGCTACGGCAGTGATGATGAGGCCATTGCCCAGGAGGGCAGCCAGGTAGATGCCCAGGAAGAGCCAGAAGTGCAAGAGCTGCAGCTCCCGCGTGTCTGCGAATGCCAGGAGGAGGAAGTGAGTGACGGAGCTGCCATTGGACATCATCTCCCTCTGCACATGGGGGCCTGTCCAAGAAGGAAACAGCAGTGAAGAGCGAGGACAAACACCTCTGAGCAGAACCTGTTGCATTTGTCACAGTAACGTCCTAGGAGATGGGAACCAGGAGTGATCGCAGGTTAAATCTTACTATGATATAAAAGAGCTTTTGACCACTGTCACTCCCAGGTCCCCCGGCTGCAGAACACAGCTGGGGGGTTGTTTTGTGTATTTTGATCCTGTTACCCCTGGCCCACTTGAGGAGTCATGTTTGAAGGTAGAAATCCCTGGCATTTCTCCTACCCTACGAGTGCTATTGTGAGAGTCCTGGGAGGCAATAGGACAGACCCTTAGTGCAGAAGGAGGAGAGCTGGTCTCTCCATCCGTCCTGCTCTCAGCTGCTTTTTGCCAGCACCGCTTTGGTCTGGAGGATGATCCCATGGAGAGCAGAGGAGTCCAGTTCCAAAGTGCAGATCTCCAAACTCCCCTCCCCAGGGAAGAGCTGTCAGCTTTTGGATGCCCAGAAGATGGGGTGCCCTTTGTGGAGAGTTAACGTTATCCCCACCCCATGCACTGCATTGCCTAGAGACCCAGAGGTTAGAAGAGGCCTTGGGCCCCAGGGACACATCTGCATGGCAGGACCTGCAGGGTCAGTGGCTGAGCTGCTGATGAAGCCCCCACCCCAGAGAGACTGAAAACAAGAGCAACAGCAGCAGCAGAAGGGACGGGTGGAGAAGCAAGGAGAAGTGCCCCGATGCTTCTGCCAAGGGAAACAAGGCCAGGGAGGGACAGAGGGTGCTCAGGAGAGTCCCTTCTGCTGCAGCTACGGCCACAGATGAGGCAGCTGCTGCCCTGGATCCCACATCCTTGAGGGCAGAAGCTCACTGGGCAGGGTTAGAGTTGGCACTGGCAGGAGGCAGAGTTCCTCTGAAGCACCAGGACCCTGCTCTGAAGGACAGCCCCGGGCACCCCTGGCTGCACACCCGCCTTCATGCCCCTGCAACCATCCCCAGGAGAAGGCAGCCACTGTGTCCTGTCCCTGTGACGGTGCTGCAGGGAAGCCCTGCTCTGCAGCACACCCTTCTCCTCCTCTACACCAGAGAAAGATCCCACAGGCTGTGGGCTACGACAGCTTTATGAGAACCCTTCAGGATCGGCAGCGGCATTGCCCTGCAGCCTCACACTTACCGGGCAGAGGGCTGGGAAGCTTTCTCCCACAGTGAGCTCTCAGCTCTCCTCCCCATCACGACTGCCTTCACGCTCTCTCTGCATTGATGGTCCCATCCTCGGTGCCTGCAGGCAGCGCCCTCAGCCCTGCTGCCTGCTTCACATGAGCTTCCTTTGTCCCAAGAGCCCGGCCCAGCTCAGCACCAGAGGAGCAGCCCAAGGCATTTTAATGACCCCTCGGGTGGGTTTGGGGTGGAGTCCCTGAACCTCAGACACTGAGGAAACTTCTCAAGAAGAGAAACCCAGATGTAAACTCCAAGGTTTCTTGGAGTGTTAATGGGTCCCACTGAGGACCATTACCAACAAAGCCTCCCCAGGGGCTCGTTAGAGCACAAAACTGGAGGCAATAATGACAGGTGGGTAAAGGGAAATTAAAGGTGGCTCTGATGCTGAGCAAACCTGAAGGTGTTACTCCTTTGGTGTCCCATACCTGCACCTCTTTCTTTGAAGGCGTCCAATTGTCTTTTTGATTTCACCCCAATATCTCACTGCCCTTACTGATATCTCTCCATCCTCCCTGGCTGTTCCTGGAAAGACAAAGCCATGGGCTGGTCCAGCCACCCCCTGGGTGTCCTCTTGTACCACAGCACTGCCCTCGGGGTGACAGTTTCTTCTGGTCATTTCTGGTCTCAACCTCCCAATCCAAACTTTGTGGCATCCTTCTTTTCTCCTGCTTTTTTTTCCACCATGAAGAAAAGCTCAGCATCTCTGAAACCACCCTTCAAGCAGTTACAGGTCATGGCTGTGACGCTCTGAGCCCCCACTTCACCAGGCTGAAGGAGACCAGGACCCTCAGCCTCCCCTCACGGGGCGTGTGCTTGAGGCCATGAATCCCATATTGGCAGAGCTTCTCTGGACACTCTCCATTCCTCCCCACTTGTCTAGAACAGGAAGCCCCAGTGAGGGGCACACGAGCCCCAAGGTGGCCACTCCAGGTTTCAGTGGAGTGAGATGACAGCTCCCCTGGTGTGGGTGACCCACGCTCCTCCTAATGCAGCGCTCTCCCTACAATATGCACCCACTCTTCCAGCAGCCTTACTTTTCCAGTCACGCAGACACTTCTGTGGGATGTGGCAATTCTGTCTGAGGTTATGGAAACCTCTGCTTTTCTCTTACTTCCCTTCCTGTCAATTTCTCCAACTGAATGTGGCGCTTTTGTTTAGGCTTCTCAATGTCTTAAGAATTCCTAAAAACCTTCTAGTTAGCTTAGCTTGAATTTTTTTCTCTACTCCCATTTCCTCTGATTTCCCCATTGGTTAGCTAAACCGGAGAGACTACTAATGTGCGTCTCTGCTAATTCTCATCAGGTCTTTCCTGCTGCTTTTTTAACGCCCTTTTATTTTTGTGTATTTTTCCAGATATCTGTAAAACTAAATCTTCACGTGGTGTTAGCTCTCATAGAGACTGTGAATTTGAATCTGAGGTCTTTACATTTTCCCTTTGCTGTATTGAGTGCCGCCGACTTTGGTTTAATACAACATTTTCAGTTGACCTTCAGTTTTACTCTAGACTCCCAGGGTGAGATTCACTTCTAACTTTAGAAGTCTACAATGGCAGCTAAAGAAGTTTTTCTACACAGTTGTGGAGATGTATAGAAACACCTGCTTTTGAGGTTTCAAAGATCATTTGGTACCAATAATGCGCTACTTTTTGCAAAAAGGGATATATCTTAGCTATATCGGTTAACTTTTATGCCTGTTTAGAATCATAGAATGTGTTGGGTTGGAAGGGACCTCTAAAGGCCATCTAGTCCCACCACCCTGCAGGCAGCAGGGACATCTTCAACTAGATCAGGTTGCTCAGAGCCTCATCAAGCCTGGCCTTGAATGTCTCCAGGGATGGGGCCTCCACCCCCTCTCTGGGCAACCTGGGCCAGTGTCTCACCACCCTCCTGGTAAAGAACTTCTTCCAAATGTCTAATCTAAACCCGCTCTGCTCTAGTTTAAAACCATTGCCCCTCATCGCTACATGCCCTTGCAAACAGCCCCTCCCCCGCTTTCTTGTAGGCCCCCTTCGGGTACTGGAAGGCCGCTATCAGGTCTCCCTGGAGCCTTCTCTTCTCCAGGCTGAATCATGGAATCACAGAATGATGGAATTTTGAGGGTTGTAAGGGAACTTAAAGATCATCTAGTTCCAACCCCCCTGCCATGGGCAGGGGCATCTCCCACTAGATCAGGTTGCTCAGAGCCCCATCCAGGGCTTCCACCACCTCTCTGGGTAACCCGTTCCAGTGTCTCACCACCCTCCTGGTTAAGAACTTCTTCCTGACGTCCAGTCTGAATAGTCCCGTCTCCAGTTTTAATCCATTCCCTCTAGTCCTACCATTACCCAACATCCTAAAAAGTCCCTCACCAGCTTTCTTGTAGGCCCCCTTAAGATACTGGTAGGCCACTAGAAGGTCTCCTCAGAGCCTTCTTTTCTCCAGAATGAACAACCCCAGCTCTCTCAGTCTGTCCTCATAGGAGAGGTGCTCCAGCCCTCTGATCATCCTTGTGGCCCTTCTCTGGACGCGTTCCAGCACGTCCATATCTCTCTTGTAGTAGGGGCTCCAGAACTGGATGCAGTACTCCAGGTGGGGTCTCACGAGAGTGGAGTAGAGGGGGAGAATCACCTCCCTCAACCTGCTGGCCACACTTCTCCTGATGCAGCCCAGGAGACGATTGGCTTTCTGGGCTGCTAGTGCATGGTGATGGCTCATGTGCAGCTTCTCATCTACCAGCGCCCCCAAGTCCTTTTCTTCAGGGCTGCTCTCAAGCCAGTCACTGCCCAGCATATATCGGTGCTTGGGATTGGCCCGACCCAGATGGAGGGCCTTGCACTTGGTCTTGTTGAACTTCATGAGGTTGGCATGGGCCCACCTCTCCAGCCTGTCAAGGTCCCTCTGGATGGCATCCCTTCCCTCCAGCCTGTCAGCTGCCCCACACAGCTTGGTGTCGTTGGCAAACTTGCTGAGGGTGCACTCTACGCCACTGTCCATGTCGCTGACGAAGATGTTAAACAAGACTGGTCCCAGTACTGATCCTTGAGGGACTCCACTTGTCACTGGCCTCCACTTGGACATGGACCCATTGACAGCCACTCCTAGGGTGCAGCCTTCAAGCCAGTTCTTTATCCACTGAATTGTCAGTCCATCAAGCCCATATTTTATCAGCTTGGAGACCAGGATGTCACGCGGGACAGTGTCAAAGGCTTTGCTCAGGTCCAGGTAAATGACGTCAGTTGCTCTCCCCTTGTCTATTGATGTTGCGACCTTCTCATAGAAGGCCACCAGGTTTGTCAGGCACGATTTTCCCTTGGTGAAGCCATGTTGATTGTACCAATTACCTCTTCATTATTCTTCTGCCTCAGCAGTGCCTCCAGGAGGATCTGCTCCATAATCTTACCAGGCACGGAGGTGAGACTGACTGGCCTGGAGTTCCCTGGTTCCTCCTTCTTTCCCTTTTTGAAAATGGGGATTATGTTTCCCCTTTTCCAGTCAGTGGGGACTTCACCAGACTGCCATGACTTTTGGAATATAATAGAGAGCAGTTTAGCAACCTCATGCACCAGTTCCTTCGGTACCCGTGGGTGTATCCCATCAGGTCCCATGGACTTGTTCACTCTCAGGTTCATCAGATGGTCATGAACCTGATCTTCAGTTATGATGGGCAGTTCTGTCCAACCCCTGCCATTGTCTTCTGTGACTCCGGGAGTGTGGCTGGAGCCCTTGCCAGTGAAGACTGAGGAAAAGAAGTTGTTGAGAACCTCGGCCTTCTCTATATCACTTGTCACCAGCTCCCCCGTTTCCTTTCGGAGGGGGCCCACACCTTCCCTAGTCTTCTTCTTACCTATGTGTACCTATAGAAATTTTTGCTGTTGAACAACCCCAGGTCCCTCTGGATGACATCCTGTCCCTCTGGCATGTCAACCACACCACTCAGCTTGGTGTCATCGGCAAACTTGCTGAGGGTGCACTTGATCCCACTGTCTAAATCATTGATGAAGATATTAAACAGCACCTGTCCCAAGACAGATCCCCCAGGGACACCACTTGTTACCCCTCTGCATCTGGACATCGAGCCGTTGACCACTGGATGACCACCTCTGGATGCGACCCTTCAGCCAGTTCCTTATCCACCGAACAGTCCTCCCATCAAATCCAACTTTACCTCACTGCCATGACTTTTCCAACATCATGGAGAGTGTCTTGGCAACTACATCAGCCAATTCCCTCAGGGCTCTGGGGTGCATCAGGCCCCATGGACTTGTGTATGTTCAGGTTCCTCAGGTGGTCACAAACTTTGTCTTCACTTACAGTGGGAGGGACTTTGTCCCCCAGGTCCCCGTCTTGAAGTCCTTCAAATTGGGAGTTGTGAGGAGAGAGGCTGGCAGTGAAGACTAATGCAAAAAATTGTTGAGAACCTCAGCCTTCTCCTCGTCTGTTGTTACCAGTTTGCCATTCTCAGTCATCAGGGAGGGCAGGCTTTCTTTAACCTTCCTTTTCTGCTTTGATCAGCAGGTCCCAACTCAGCCATGCTGGTCTCTTCCCTTTCTTGCTTGATTTCTTACACCTGGGGATCGAGAGTCCTTGTGCTCTATGGAAAGCATCCTTGAAGATCTGCCAGCTCTCTTCTGCCCCCTTGTCCCTGAGGACCATTTCCCAGGGGGTCCTATTGACTAACTCTACGATGATCCGGAGGTTTGCTTTCCTAAAATTCAAGGTCCTGACTACGCTCCTTGTCTGACACGTATCCCTTAGCACTGTGAACTCCACCAGTGCGTGGTCACTGCACACCAGGCTGCCTCCAATCTTGACATCCCCAATGAGCTCACTCGCATTGGTGACTGTCAGGTCCAGTATGGCATCCCCTCGGGCAGGGCTGTCTATTTCCTGTCTTAGGAAGTTATCGTCGAGGCACTCCAGGAACCTCCTGGATTGTCTACAGCTCACCGTGTTACTTTTCCAGCGGGTGTCAGGGTGGTTGAATCCCCCAGCAGGACGAGGGCCTTCGAGCGCGATGCCTCCTGTAGCTGCAGGAAGAAGGCTTCATCAGCAGGTTCCCCTTGATCAGGCGGCCTGTAGTAGACACCAACCACCAGGTTCCCCTTGTTGCCTCGGTCTCTAATGCCTACCCATAAGCTTTTGACTTCCTCTTGGCTGTTCTTTAGGGACATCTCTTCACACTCTATCCCTTGCTTAACAGAGAGGGCAACACCTCTGCCCCTCCTTCCTCAACAGCTTGTAGCCATTGATAGCCACACTCCAGCCATAGGATTCGTCCCACCAGGTTTCAGTAATGGCCACTAGGTCATAGCTTTCCAGCAGCATGGTAGTTTCCAGCTCCACCTGTTTGTTATCCATGTTGCGTGTGTTTGTGTAGAGGCACTTCAGCTGGGCTGTTGCCTGTGTTACTTTCTTAGAGGAGATCACCTTGAGGTGTTTCATGGGTGTTTCCCTGTTGACTCCAACTACCTCAGAAGCCCCTGGCTCATCTCTGTTAGACTTTGACTATGATGCAGTGTTCCCAGCATGCCTCCGGGCAACAGGTCGAAGGTCCTTACTAGTGCCCCATCCCTCTAACCCTGACGTGTTATCCCACAGCTGGTCACAGACAAGCCTGATATTATCATCCCCCTCCCCCTTCACATCTAGTTTAAAGCCCTGTCGATCAGCCCCACAATCTCTTGAGCAAAGACCCTCTTCCCCCTTTGAGAAAGGTGTCTCCCAGGTGATGCCAGCAAGCCCGGTGCCATGTAGGCCATCCCATTGTCGACAAAAATGAAATTGTGGCAGTGACACCAGCCATGGAGCCATGTATTAATAGACTGGATCCGTCTGTTTCTTCCAATGTCACTGCCTGCAACTGGAAGGAGTGAGGAAAAAATAACCCGTGTCCCAGATTCCCTCACCAACCTTCCCAAGGCCCTGAAGTCCCCCTTGATTGCTCTTGGTCTATGAGTCACAGCTTCCTCTCCACCTACAAGGAGGATCAGTAATGGGTAATAGGCTGAGGACTGTATCAAGCGGGGAAGTTTCCTGGTGATGTCCTTCACCCGGGCTCCAGGAAGACAGCATTCTCTATGAGGAGGGTCTACCCGGCACATTGGACCCTCTGTTCTCCTCAGGAAGGAGTCACCAACGACCATAACCCTTCTTTTCTTCCTTGGGGTTGTGGTTGTGATACGGGCGGTACGCCATTCTGACTGTGGAGACATCTCTGGTGTGGACTGCCCATCATCCACATCCTCATTTGACTGGTCTTCCTCAACCAGAACCTCATATCTGTTCTTCAGAGGTACCGGGGTGGGGGACAAGGTGGGCAAGGGGGGAGTTCACCTGCTGCCCCGACCATGAATTTCCCTCCATTCACTCTTTGCATTTAGGCTTCTGCTTTTTGCCTGACAGGGCAGGATACAGGGGTCCCTGGATCCCGGTGACTTTCTGATAGGTGCTCCTGCTTCTGTTTCAAGGAGGGCAGAGCCTGGCTCCACCAGTCTGTGTCTTGTTCAGCCTCCCTTATGCTCCTTAACCTTTTGACTTCCTCTCACAGCTCTGCCACCAGGCTGAGCAGATGGTTCACCTGTTCACAAGGCACACAGCAGCTGTTACAGCTGCCCCGTGTTACCAGTGAAAGGCTCTGGCACCCCCTGCAGCCTGTGACCTGGACGGCTGTATGTTCCTGTGGGAGCTCTCTCTGGGTTCCCACATCCATCCTGGCTAAGGTTGAGAGCACGACCTTCTGCCGGGTGGAGACCAGAGCTAAACTCCATCCGAGAGGGTGATGACCGCCTTGTTGTGGTGCTCCCCGGTGACGCCCTGGGTGATGCCCATGCGCTGCGTGCTTACTCAGTGCGCAGTGACCAGGTCGCTGTGCTCCCAAAAGGCTTCTTTTATGAGGGGGGAAGTGGTCCCAGCGAGTACGCCTCCTTTAGATCTGCCGCCCGTGGTGCTGGCTCTGCCCACACCTCCTCAGCAGACCACCCACGAGCGGCTGGTTTCCAGCACAGGCTGGCCGATTTTCCTCACTTCAAAAAGCCCCCAAAGGAGCCCCTCGCTGGCCCTTTTTGCTATGATTCCCTTCCCCAGTGCAGACTTACCTGCACAGAGATTGTCACCTCAGAGACTTTCTGGGTGTGCAACTCGATTTAGGAAACTGTTATAAGTCTTGTGGTTGCGAGTGTCTGATTCGATTCAGGAAACTGTCGTACGTGTCCGGTGAACCTTTCCTTTTTTCAATCTTTAAATATGTCACTGTGTTGGTTATAGCAAATTTTGATAAATCACTTTGAGAACTGGCAAATGATGAAATATTGTTAGAATCGTATGGCTTAACCCCGTGTTACTAAATCTGAAATTGCTGCCCCCTCAAAGTTGGGCAGGATCCCAAATCAACATTCACAATGAGACTGGACATGAGGAGAAAGAAATGTCCCATGAAGGACAGTGCTGTGACTCCTGAGGTCACCCAGAGGGAGCCTGGATCAGCGCAACGCTGGGTGTTCCAAGGAACAGGCAGGGAGGAAGAAGAGCTGTCAGGAAAGGCGAGGAGATGCCCCAGTGGGAGCAAGGGGAGGAAAGAGGTTGGGTGTCCACAGCCTGCAGGTCTTTGTCCCCTTGGCTGTGGCTGTTGTCTTTGCTACCAAGGCCTGAAAGGAGACACCTTAATCTCATGGAACCGGGGCCTCACTGCTTCCTCGCACCCCCCAGGGAGGCCGGGAGCTGTGGTGCCGTTGTCCTTCACTCGGCATTGCACACCCCACACCTCACTGCCCCGGGAGGAGCCCTGAGCCAGTGTGAGGGACAGGATCCCCCTTCCCAGGGCTGGCCGCTTGGTGGGATAAAATACATCAAGGCTTTACTCAGCATCAGCTCCACCTGCACAGTGCCTTTGCCTCCCTGTAATCACAGCCTCCAGTTGCCTGCTCGAACAAATCCATGGGGAGGCTTGGTCTGTCATGGCCCTCAGTGGGGACAATTAATGCTCCAAGACACTTTGGCGTTTGCTTCGGACTTGAATTCCTGCACAGGTTGTCCAAGCTCCTCTCAGTATCTGGCATTCCTGGGCTCAGCAGCAAATGCGCCACGGGGCTCGTTAAAGTGCAGAAAGCCCTAAGGAGCCACAGCTCTGCCATGATTTTCTTCAGGGCTTCTAGCCTGGTACAGCTCAGTGGAGAGGTCTCAGGAGTCTACTTAAAGTGGAAGGTTTCAAGAAGCACTTAATAAAAAGGTAATTTTTCGTTTGGAAAGGGCTTTTGATTAGTCTTTTTCTTTTTCCAGCGGAAATGCTTGCAGCTTTCTCCAACTGATACTGAACCAGAGGTGTCTCCTAAGGAGGACCGGAGAGGTAGCAACTGCCATCTCCTCGAGGTCCCCCACTGTATGGACAACTTGCCCCCCCACCTCCTCCTCCCCACCGTTTCTCTTGGGGCTGCCTGGGACTTGCATTCTTTTCCTACATCAGACTTGTGCGCTGAGTCTGCAGCTGAATGTTCACAGCTCCTTTGCACCAATTCCTGCCCGATTCCCCCGCAGACTTGGCTGTAAATAGACAAGGGATTCTTATTCAATTTGAACAGCCAGAAGGACAAAATGATACCAATTAATTAAAGAAACCCAATGCATTCCTCCACTATATGCCAAGTCCAAGCCTCCAATAAGCTCCACCTTCCTCAAATGACTAATATAAAAGAAATAGGTTGGAGAGATTGATAGGAAATTCTAAATATACGCACAGATAGTGAGTTGGCTAAAGAGACAGTGTGGCAGATTAAGTAAACTGTGCCTTATTCTTGGCCAAATTTCCATCCCAGAGCCTTGTCACCAACTCATGTCTCTAGCGATGTCCCTGCCCATGTCACATTATGTGCTTGTTAAACAAAACTTTTCTTCTCCAGCAAACTCTAGCAAAACTCTTCCTTGGAGATAGTCTCTCCTCAAAGTCCCCTTGCAACCATACAGTGAATTGAGATGCAAGAATAAACTCATTACAGTTCCTTCACGTTAACAAGCTCCCAGGGGAAAGTCACGCAGTGTGGAGGGCCCTGGCAGGAATAAAGAGCCTTGGAGGTTCAGCAGGGTCTGCTGAGGGCTGTGGGTGATGAAGCTGCTTCAGGAAATTGAAGCGTGCCTCCCTGGGGGCTGATTGGAGCAGAAAACCAGAGGCAGTGATTTCAGGGTGACAAAGAAAGGAGGCAGAGACATCCTGTGTGCTGTAGCCCCCTGGCTGTGCCCTGCCAAGCCAAGGGGCCCAGTGCTAATCCCCAGCTCATTGCAATGGGGATGCTTTTGGTCATCACCACATGAGCTTTCCCTCTGCTCACCACCAGGGCCCATACACGCTGAGTGCCTTCCACACTCTTGCCCCTCAGACTCGGCACGACGCAGCTCCCCCTAAGCCTTTGCCTGGACACTAACCCTAATCCCTCACCTGCAGCTCTCATCTGTAGCCCTTCCCTGAACACTAACGCCAAAGCTGAAACCCTCACCATATGCCTCACGCCTTAAGCTGTTAGAGCGGGTCAAGAGATGGATCACCAACAATCATTGGAGGGACAGAAGATCTCTCCCAGGAAGAGAAACTGAGAGAGTTGAAGTTGTTGAATGTGGAAACAAAAAAGTTCCAAGGAGACGTTCTTTCAGCCTTTCAATGCATGAGGGAGGCTTATAACAGAGAGAGAGAGAGAGATTTTACCAGGGCCAGTAATGACAGTACAAGGGGCAATGGCTTTACACTGAAGGAGGGTAGATTTAGACTGCACATAGGGAAGAAATTTTTCAAAATGAGGGTGGTGAGACACTGGAAAAGGTTGCCCAGAGAAGCTGTGGTTTCCCCATCATGGGAGGTGTTCAGGGTCAGGTAGGGCGGGGCTTTGAGCATCCTGATCGAGTCGCAGATGTCCCTAAAAAACAGGGATTGGACCAGATGACCTTAAAAGGCCCCTTCAAACCCAAACCATTCTGGGATACTATGAGGGCAGACGTGGCTACACCAGTGCTGAGTCAAGGGGGACAATAACTCCCCTTCTTTGGATGGCCACAGTCCTACTAACACCACCCCATATGCAGCCGGCCTTAATGGTGCTGAGCCTTTACCAGAGGCTCATATGGCATCCCTCAAAATGCCCAGGCCTCTCTCCTCAGACTCACTCCTCAGCTGGTCCTGTCCCACTTTTCCTCCTTCTTGAAAAACTTGAGGAGGTTTCTGTTGGCCACATCCCCAGGGGTCTCAAGGTCCCTGTGCACTGAAGCTCCAGCTCATAAGCATTTAAATTGCATGTGCAGATGGCTCATGCTGATTCATGGTTCCTCTAAGAGAACTTGAGTAGCTGTAGGACAGCAGAGGTAAGAAAAGGGGTCACTAGTGTAATGGACGTCATGAGGAAGGTGGAAAGTGCCACTTTCACAAACTCAGAAACGCCAAGGGAAGGGCCAACAAGGAAACAGAGAAAAAGAGTTGGCTCTTTGTATGGGAGGAGATGAGGATGATCCAAGAGAAGAACTTGAGAGTGGAAGAAGAGTGGAAAAGGGAACGAAATGTTAATAGAATCATAGAATTGCCTTGGTTGGGAGGGACCTTTCAGATCACCTAGTCCAACCATCAACCTACCTCTGACAAAAGCCATCACTACACCATATCTCTAAGCACTATGTCTGCCCGTCTTATATTATTGTTCCGTGGCCTTGCCTTGTGACGAATAGCAGATATGGGAACAAGATAGTACTACGGAACAGATAAGCTGCCTACTTGCTTACTACGAAACAGATAAGCGGCCTACTCGCTACCTGAGCCAACATTTCATCAAAGTTTGATGAAATTTTGTCCTTTGTGCGAACTTTGCTCATTACAATGTACCAAAACACACCTCCATCCCAGAGGCTACCCGCCCCCAAGGTGCGACCACTCCTTCTTGAGTACACCAATCATAATATAAGAATTTATGACTAAAGTCACTCAAACTCCACTTTGAAGATAAAATAAATAGTATAAAAATAGCTCGAGAGAGGGGCGATATCGGGGAAGACACCATCGCGAACAAGTCAGGAGAATTCCATCACTAACTTCTGGGACCAGTCGACTGGCTGAGCCTTTCTTCCCCGCCATAGGGACGCCTTTGGGTAAGACTTAGATCATATCGAGTGTTTCCTCAGGAAACTTAGAAATCTCTGTAGAGAATCTCTCTCCTACATTTATAGCCAGGCTGTATTGTATATAACTTCATTGTGCCTTTTCTGTATTTAACAATATCGTTATTTGCACGTGCTTTGCAGACAGTGTATTTATCACCGTCAATCCTATATACCTGTTGTTTAAATAAACTGCACTGTTTCAGTAGCTGGACGTTTTGGTTTCTCACTGAACGCGACCAAAGACTGGAGAGTGGCCGTGCTAGTTCAGGAGCACGACTAGACTGAAGGTGCAGTCCACTATCAGTGTGTCCAAATCGTAACAGTTTAATACATATTAAACGCGATTGGACTGATAGTGCTGGATTGGGCATCACTCTGAATTTAAACCCAGCTGCACCTGGTCCCCCACCTCGGTGAGGAGTGTTAGAACACAAGGGGGTTTATCTTCTGCCAAAACCACTTGGCCCATTTTTATGCAACAGAAGGGACCTTTCAGATCACCTAGTCCAACCACCAACCTAACTCTGACAAAAACCATCACTAAACCATAGCTCTAAGCACTATGTCTGCCCATTTTTTAAATACCTCCAGAGGTGGTGCCTCAACCACTTTCTGGGCAGCCTGTTCCAATGCTTAATAACCGCTTCAGTGTAAAATTTTTTCCAAATATCCTCAGCCTCCATTTCTCCAGGCTAAACAATCCCAGCTCCCTCAGCCACTCCTCATAAGATTTATCCTCCAAATCCCTCACCAGCTCCTTTGCCCTTCCCTGGACCCGCTCCAGCACCTCAATGTCTTTTTTTGTGGTGAGGGGCCCAAAACTGGACACAGTACTCCAGGTGGGGCCTGACCAGTGCCGACTCCAGGGGGACAGTCACTTCCCTACTCCTGCTCACCACACTGTTCCTGATAAAGGCCAGGATGCTGTTGGCCTTCTTGGCCACCTGGGCACACTGCTGGCTCACATTCAGCCGGCATTTGACCAACACCCCCAGGTAATTTTCTGCAGGGCATCTCTCTAGCCACAGCCTGTAGTGGAGACGATCAAGGGAGTTGGCAAGGCTGAAAGCCCCCAACAGTGCTTATGTCTTTCTCCTCTTGGCTGTGGCTGTTGTCTGTGCCACCAAGGCTACCAGAAGACACCTTATCCTTACAGCACTAGGGCCTTAGCACCTCCTCTTCCCCACCCGGGAGCCGTCATTCTGTCTTTCTGCCCTTGGCATGGCACGTCCTCCCATCACAATGCCCCAGGAAGAGCCCTGAGCTGTGGTTGTGGGGCAGGACCTCCCTTCCCAGGGGCTGGAGGCCAGGGCTTGGCCCTTTGCCTTCCTCTCACACATTCAGCATTAGCCAGCGTCAGAGACACCTCTCCATTGCCTTTGCCTACCTGCCCTCACTGCCTCCAGTTTTCCCTCGAACGAGCCCCCAGGAGCCTTTGGCAGTAATGGCCCTCAGTGGGACCCATTAACGCTCCAAGAAACTTTGGAGTTTGCATCTGACGTTGACTTCTGGAGAGGTTTCATCAGCTTCCCCTGTGTCTGAGCTTCATGAGCTCAGCACCAAAACCACCAGAGAGGGCACTAAAATGCCTTGGGCTGGTGCTGCTCAGTACAGAAATGGGGGTTGGCCGGGCGGCAGGAATCCGTGTTCGCTGCTCGGGATGGGCATCGGGGGGTAAGCAATTGTACTGCATCACTCCTGGTTTCCTATATTCTTTTGCAATGATTGTTGTTTTCTTTCACGTTACTGGTCTATCAAACTGTCTGTATCCCAACACATGAGACTTTATTCCTTTTTCTCCCTCTTCTCCCTATCCCTCTGCAGTGAGTGTGGGGGGAGTGAGTCAAGAGCTGTGTGGTCTTTCCCCCCCATCAAGGCTCACAGGTGAGCTGGCTCTGCTCATGTCACTGCAGTTTGAGGACAACCAGGAGTTTCCTTGAGGTTTTCCTGCAGGAATATGCTGAGCAGCTCCTCTGCGTTACAAGTGGATTACAGATGAGGTAACTAGTGAATGGCAGAAGCTGTAACCCCTTTCCCCAATCCCCGCTGCTGTGGAGCAGGGATGACTCCTCGGGAGCCCACAAGCAGAGCTCTGCTCCTCACGGCACACTTGGCCAGCAACAATGAGAGCTCCAACAAGGGCAATGCAGAAAGCTCCCGCAAAAAAGGACACAGGCAAAGTGTGTTTTCGGGGCTTGGGTTTGGAAGGGCAGGCAATGGGAAGAGATTTGCTCAGAGCTGTCCTGACTCGTGAGTGTGCTTTCCTCCTTTGGCAGTACCTTGGGAACAAAGGGATGCGATGTCTAACGGCAGCTCCATCACCCACTTCCTCCTCCTGGCATTCACAGACACGCGGGAGCTGCAGCTCTTGCACTTCTGGCTCTTCCTGGGCATCTACCTGGCTGCCCTCCTGGGCAATGGCCTCATCATCACTGCCATAGCCTGTGACCACCGCCTCCACACCCCCATGTACTTCTTCCTCCTCAACCTCGCCCTCCTCGACCTGGGCTGCATCTCCACCACTCTGCCCAAAGCCATGGCCAACTCCCTCTGGGACACCAGGACGATCTCCTACATGGGATGTGCTGCCCAGGTCTTTTTCTTTGCCTTCTTGATCTCAGCAGAGTTTTATCTTCTGACAGTCATGGCCTACGACCGGTATGTTGCCATCTGCAAACCCCTGCACTGTGGGTCCCTCCTGGGCAGCAGAGCTTGTGTCCACATGGCAGCAGCTGCCTGGGGCAGTGGCTTTCTCCATGCTCTGCTGCACACTGCCAATACATTTTCAATACCTCTCTGCCAAGGCAATGGCCTAGACCAGTTCTTCTGTGAAATCCCCCAGATCCTCAAGCTCTCCTGCTCACAATCAGACTACCTCAAAGAAGTTTGGCTTATTCTGTGTAGTGCCGTTATTTCTTTTGTGGGTTCTGTTTTCATTGTGGTGTCCTATGTGCAGATCTTCAGGGCTCTGCTGAGGATCCCCTCTGAACAGGGACGGCACAAAGCCTTTTCCATGTGCCTCCCTCCCCTGGCCGCGGTCTCCCTCTTTATCATTTTTGGCAAGTTTGCCTACCTGAAGCCCCCCTCCATCTCTTCCCCAGATCTAGACCTATTGGTGTCATTTCTGTATTCGGTGGTGCCTCCAGCAGTGAACCCCCTCACCTACAGCATGAGGAACGAGGAGCTCAGGGATGCCCTGAGGAAACTATTGCAATATACTGTATTTCAGCATCAATGAGATAACTGTCTTTTCATATAACTCCAATTATATTCACAGAAAACAGTAGGAAGACCTTTTGTTCAGAACCTTCTTCCTTCCTCCCTTCTTCCCTCCCGCCCTTTTTCTTTCCTTCTTTCCTTCTTGTTTCTTTCTTTTTTTCTTTTTCTTCCTTCTTTTTTCATTTCAACCTTCCTTGCTTTCTTTCCTCTCTTTCTCTTTCACTGTTTCTCTTTTTCCTCTCTTGCTCTTATTTTAGGCTTGTGATAATGTTTTTCCTAATCTCACTTCTTAAGCTTTCAGATGTTCTTTCTTTCCAATGACCTAACGTACATGAGAAGCCAGACTCCCTCTATACTTGAAACAAAATAAAGGCAGCAGCAGAAAATCAAGCCGTGAATGAATGCTTTATTTTGCTTTGCTTACACACGCAGCTTTGGCTTTGCCTGGGCTGAGCTGGGAAGTGCTCAGGAGAGGAAAACACCAGTGCAGAGCTCAGCTGTGTGAGTGTGAAGGCTGGGTGCACACAGCAGTGTTCTCACACAGCCAGGCCTTCTGGAGAGACAGGAAGGACCAGCAGAGCAGGACCTGCTCTGTGCCACGGTCCCTGGACACCCCGGGGAACCTGCCCCAGGGTAATTGTCACCAACCAGCCCCTCACAGCTGCAGCAACAGCCACTCACCTCAGCTCAGAGAGCTGGTCTGTCCCTCCATGGAGGGACACAAAATGACTGCATCAGAAGTTTGTTCTTGCATCACAGACTTAGGAATACACATTTCTTGTGTGCGATGAGATGAATTTGAGGGAGCACAAGTGCCAGCAGCTACTCCTAGGAGTGTCCTGTTGTGGGAAACTCAGCTTATTGAGATCACTTCAGGTTTGGAGTAACACCCCCTGGGTAACCACCACTGGCATGTGCTCCCTTGGGTGTAGGTCATAGAGACATCGCATCATAGAATCACAAAATGGTTCGGGGCTGCAAGCGCACATTGCCAGCTCATGTTCAGTTACTCCAGCCCCAGCATCCTCACGCCCTTCTCTGCAGGGCTGCTCTCAATCCCTGCGTCAACACACTCCATGAGTCTCCTGCACTGCTCACAGCTTCATGGGATGCTCTTCCAGCAGCTGCCAGGGTGGCTGGAGTCCCCCAGTAGATCTCAGCCTCTGAGTGTGGTGCTGCCTGGAGGTGAAGTAAGAACGCTTCGTCAAAAGGCTCCTCTTGCTCGGGTGGCCTGTAGCAAACCCCAGCCGTGAGGATTCCAGCTGCACAAGGGTGCTCAGCTCCTCCTCTTTGTTCCCCAGGCTGCGTGCGTTGGTACAGAGGCACTTCAGCTGGGCCACTGACCATGACAACTTCTTTAGAGGAACACACCCCAAATCCTATGAAGCATTTCACAGCTCTTTCCCTGTGGGTTCTGAATACACCAGCAGCCCCTGGCCCTTCTCTCTTCCTAAAAACTCCATCCCTTTCCCGGTCAATCCAGTCTGACATGCAACTGGCCTCTTTTATACCGTGTTCTGCCTCCCCCCTCTTGGTTCCTCCCTGCTCCCCCTTCTGCTGCATGTCCCTCAGGGCTTTGCACAGCTCTATTCATTCCCGCATCCCTCCCAGACCAGGCTCCCTCTGACTCACAACGTTCTCATTTCAAACGGCCACTTGAGCTTCCTGGAGGTGCCACCTCTACTTTCTTGATGGCCCACCAGTTCCTGGGACTGGCAAAAGTTCTTTCTTGCCATAGACTCCATGGTTCTTTGCTCAAGTTTGTGGCTCAGTGCACTCTGCTTCTGCTTTCCCCTTTTTTCTCCCCGTTTCCCCATTAACAAGGTCCCCGCGCAGATGACCTTGCTGGAATAAACACTCCCCCTCTCACACGCCTCCATCCCTCAGCGTGACTGACCACCTTTGGTTCCCATCGCTGCCTCCCTGAGCCTTTGCCCTCAGGTTTGGGGCCCTGCACCTTCTTCTTGATGGCCACTCGGCCTGACAGCTGACCCACCCACCAGCTTCCGGGGGAAGTCCCGCCCCCTCTCCTCTACCGGGCCTCTGCTCTCTTCTGATTGGCTGCCAGCACCGGCCACCCTGGCTGGATGGACCCGGAAGTGCATCGGACCCGGAAGGCCCTTCCCCTCCATGCACGGGGGCCGCCATTGTGGTTTGTCCGCCATTTTGTGCCGAGATGCCGCCATTCCCTGGCAGGGAGCTGCCGTTTGGTTAAAGATCACTCAGCTCCGTGATTGGCTAACGGCCATTTCCTGACACCGTCACACCCGCTGTTCTCAGGCAGCCCCTGGGATGGGCCGCCTGCCTCGTTTGGATATAAAAATAGAATATTTATAGACAATATAATCATATATTGTATATATCTATGAAAGGAAGTGTATAATTCTACTAATGAATTTTTTTTTTTTAATAATGCACCCATTATTTTTATATATGTACTTATGTATATGTGTATAGATTTCTACATGGGTAAACATTAATAAACATATAGAAATTAAATTAATAATCTTTGTTTCTAAAGTTTGCATAACTGTAAATTTGAAATGGAGCTATAGTTTTGAATTGAATAAACCCTTCTTCAATAAGATTTAGTGTAGTGAAGAATTAGAGTTTAAATGTGAACGGAAGCAGAAGGAAAAGGCCGGGTGGGGGTCCCCCACTTTACCAGGCTGCAGAACAAGCCCTGACAGGGTGGGCTGGGGGGAATTCAAGAGGGCGGAGGGGTGCCCGAAAGGTGGTGGGGCACGGACACGCTGGGACATGCCCAGGGGCTACGGCCCCCTTCTAGGAGGGGTGAGCAAGTGACGGAGAGGGGGGTCAGTACTGGCTTGGGTCCCCCCAAAAGACGAGCACGCAGCAAATAGGTTGGTCTGTGCTTGTGAGGAGCTGCTGCCTGAGTAGCCAACAGGCCAAGAGGAGGCTTCTGGTCTGTGCAGGAGCTTGTGAGGAGTCGTATCTCAGAGGTGAGCAGACAGCAAGCAGGGGGAGATGTGGGGGTCAGGTCTCTGGTGCCTGAGTAGCTCATAGAGCAGGAGCAAGGCCAGGGCTCCTGTAGGGGCTGGTGAGGTCACTGGTGCTGGTGTAGCTGATAGGAGACACGTGGCTCGGGCTTGTCCTTGGGATGTCACTCTTGGCTGAGTAGCTGATAAGGCAGGCCCAGGTGCCCAGCTCGTGTAGGTGCCTGTGAGGTCACTGCAGCCTGAGTCCCTCACCGGCAAGTACGTGGCAAATGGGCAGATACGCACTTGTGAGGTCCCGCTCAGCTGACAGGCCACGAGCTGACCCACGGCTCGTGTAGGTTTGGTGAGATCCTTCATGTCTGGACACCTGACAGGCCAGGAGCAGGCCCACGCCCTGTGTCTGTGCTTATGAGGTCGCTCACGCCTGAGTAGCCAGTGGGCCAGGAACAGGCCTAGGGATTGTGTAGGTGCCTGGAGGTCACTGGTGCCTGCGCAGACGACAGGCCAGGAGCTGTCACCTGGCTTGTGGATGTCTCTGCGATGTCACTGGTGCCTGAGGAGCCCAGGAGAAACATGTCTTGTGTTGGGTATTTTGAGGTCCCAGGTGCCTGAGAAGCTGGTAGGCCAGGACTAAGCCCCCATCTTGTGTAGGTGTTTGCAAGGTCACCTGTGACCGCTGAGCTGACAGGCCAGGAAGAGGCCCATGGGTTGTGTAGGAGCTGGTGAGGTCACTGCTGCCCGCGTACCTGGTAGGGCAGGAGCAGGAACATGGGGGGTGTCACGGGTGCCTGAGTAGATGATGCCATTAAAATAGTATTTGGCCCCCACCCCAATATGGGGTTTTTGGAAGAACCATCGTCAGCAGAAGCCCAGACACAGCACACACACGCGGGTGACAGCGGGACTCCTGAGCACGCAGCAGCAGCAGCAGGAGGGTGCGAGGTCACGATCACCGTAACCCCTGCGCACACAGGGGTGGCAGCAGGAGGGACGGGAGCTCCTTCTGCAGGTTCTTCTGCTCCTCCTTGACGTGCTCCTCCTGCACCTCCAGGAACTCCAGCTCCTGCTGCAGCTTCGGGAAGGTGCCTGGGAAGGTCATGGAACAGATCATCCTCGGTGCCATTACATGGCACATGCAGGAGAACAGGGTGATCAGGCCCAGTCAGCATGGGTTTGTGAAGGGCAGGTCATGCCTATCAAACCTAATATCCTTCTATGATAAGGTGACCAACTTAGTGGATGAGGGAAAAGCTGTGGATGTTGTCTACTTGGATTTTTGCAAAGCTTTTGACACTGTTTCCCACAGCATTCTCCTGGAGAAACTGGCTGCTCATGGCCTGGACAGGTGTACTCTTCGCTGGGTAAAAAACTGGGTGGACGGCCGTGCCCAGAGAGTGGTGGTAAATGGAGTTAAATCCAGTTGGTGTCCAGTCACAAGTGGTGTCCCCCAGGGTTCGGTGCTGGGGCCGGTTCTCTTTAATATCTTTATCAATGATCTGGATGAGGGGATCGAATGCACCCTCAGTAAGTTCGCAGGTGACACTAAACTGGGCGGGCGTGTTGATCTGCTTGAGGGTAGGTTGGCTCTGCAGAGGGATCTGGACAGGCTGGACCGATGGGCTGAGACCAATGGTATGAGGTTCAACAAGGCCAAGTGCCAGGTCCTGCACGTGGGACACAACAACCCCATGCAGCGCTACAGGATTGGGGGCAGAGTGGCTTGAAAGCAGCTCGACAGAAAAGGACCTGGGGGTGTTGGTGGACAGCCGGCTGAATATGAGCCAGCAGTGTGCCTGGGTGGCCAAGAAGGCCAACAGCATCCTGGCCTGTATCAGGAATAGTGTGGTGAGCCGGACTAGGGAAGTGATCATCCCCCTGTACTCGGCACTGGTGAGGCCCCACCTCGAGTGCTGCGTTCAGTTTTGGGCCCCTCGCTACAAGAGGGACATTGAGGTGTTGGAGCGTGTCCAGAGAAGGGCTACAAAGCTGGTGAGGGGTCTGGAGGACAAACCTTATGAGGAACGACTGAGGGAGCTGGGGTTGTTTAGCCTGGAGAAGAGGAGGCTGAGGGGAGACCTTATCACCCTCTACAACTCCCTGAAAGGAGATTGTAGAGAGATGGGGGCTGACCTCTTCTCCCTGGTGACAAGTGATAGGACGAGGGGAAACGGGTTCAAGTTACGTCAGGGGAGGTTTAGATTAGATATTAGGAGACACTTTTTCACTGAAAGGGTTATTAAACATTGGAATAGGCTGCCCAGGGAGGTGGTGGATTCACCATCCCTGGAGGTGTTTAAAAAAAGGGTAGATGGGGCACTGAGGGACATGGTTTAGAAGTGGCTCTTGTCAGGGTAGGCTAAAGGTTGGACTCGATGATCTTAAAGGTCCCTTCCAACCTCAACAATTCTATGATTCTATGATTCTATGATTCTCCTGCCACAGCTGGAGGTTGAGGGGAGGTCCTACCTGTCCCCACCATCTGCCTGCACCCCCTCCTGCCTGCCGCCCGCCTGCCTGGACCCTCTCCTGCCTGCACCCCCCTGTGCCCGCACCCACCTTGTGGCAGGTGTCAAGGTCCTCCAGGTCCTCGGGTTCGGGCACCAGGAAGGACAGAGCCGGGGGAGGGCGTGGGGCGGCAGCTCCTCCTGGGGGGGCGTGGGGGGGCTGCACCCAGGGGTGGCGGCACCCGGGGGGAGGGTGGTGGTGGTGAAACCCAGATGAGAGAGGACACCTGGGCAAGGGGGGGCACCCGGACATTGCGGGGGGACAGTACCCATGGGTTGAGGAGGGCACCCAGAGACTGGGGGGGCACCCATGGGAGGAGTCGCCCAGAGACTGGGGGGGCTGTCACCCATGGGGGGGCACCCAGAAACTGGAGGGGGACGCCAGAGATGGGGAGGGGGTACCCAGAGACTGGGGGGGGCACACAGAGATGGGGGGGAGGCACCCAGATATTCGGGGGGGCGCAGCCAGAAAGTGGGGGGGCACCCTCGGATGGGGGGGAGACCCAGAACCGTGGCGGGACCCGGAAGCGGGTGCGGGATCACGCGGACATGGCGGGGGGGGACCGAGCGATGAGCGCGACCCGGTAGCGGGGGCCGCCCACGGGCGGGTGGGGGCTGGGGGGTCCCGGGAGAGTCTCAGCGGTGTCCCGTCCCCCCCCCAGGGTGTCCCCAGGGTGTCCCCGGGCCAACCGACCTGCGCGACCTCCCGCGGCGACCCCAGCTCCGCCATGCTGCCGCGCGCCACAGGGCAACGCCCACCGCGGCCGGAAACCGCGCCCACTTCCGGCGCAGGGGATGATGGGAGATGGAGTACGGCCCTGTGCGGACGAGTCATCCCAGTACGGGCCAGTGATCCCAGTATGGACCAGCATAGAGTGCTCCCAGTGCGGTCACAGTGCTCCCAGTATGACTCCCTGTCTCCCCCCAGTGCTCGCAGTGCGGTCTCGGTGCTCCCAGTACGACTCCCTGACCACCTCCAGTGCTCCCAGTGCAGTCCCAGTGCTCCCAGTATGATCCCAGTATTCCCAGTATGACTCCCTGAGTCCTCCCAGTGCGGTCCCAGTGCTCCCAGTATGACTCCCTGACTCCCCCCAGTGCTCACAGTGCAATCACAGTGCTCCCAGTATGACTCCCTGATTCCCCGCAGGGCTCCCAGTGCGGTCCCAGTTCTCCCAGTATGACTCCCTGACTCCCCGCAGGGCTCCCAGTGCGGTCCCAGTTCTCCCAGTATGATTCCCTGTCTACCCCCAGTGCTCCCAGTGCGGTCCCAGTGCTCACAGTATTACTCTCTGGTTCCCCCCCAGTGCTCCCAGTACGACTCCCTGACTCCCCCCAGTGCTCCCAGTGCTGTCCCAATTCTCCCAGTATGACTCCCTGAGTCCTCCCAGTGCTGTCCCAGTGCTCCCAGTATGACTCCCTGACTCGCCCCAGTGCTCCCAGTGCTCTCAGTATGACTCACTTACTGCCCCCCAGTGCTCCAATTCCGGTCCCAGTGCTCCCAGTATGACTCCCTCACTACCCCCAGTGCTCCCAGTTTCTGTCCCAGTTCTCCCAGTATGACTTCCTGACTCCCCCCAGTGCTCCCAGTGTGGTCCCAGTGCTCCCAATATGACTCCCTGACTCCCCCCAGTGCTCCCAGTGTGGTCCCAGTGCTCCCAGTATTACTTCTTTACTCCCCCAGTGTTCCCAGCATAATCCCAGTGCTCCCAGTATGACTCCCTGACTCCCCCCAGTGCTCCCAGTATGGTCCCAGTGCCCCTAGTATGACTCTCTGTTTCCCCCCAGTGCTCCTTGTATGGTCCTAGTG
The DNA here is from genome assembly GCF_964199755.1 of Larus michahellis. Classification (NCBI taxonomy): domain Eukaryota; kingdom Metazoa; phylum Chordata; class Aves; order Charadriiformes; family Laridae; genus Larus; species Larus michahellis. The sequence continues at coordinate 40,485 of NW_027436116.1, read as the reverse complement.
CTCCCCGTATGACTCCCTGACTCCCCCCAGTGCTCCCAGTGCGGTCTCAGTGCCCCTAGTATGACTCTCTGGTTCCCCACAGTGCTCCCAGTATGGTTCCACTGCTCTCAGTACGACTCAGTGGTTGCCCCCAGCGCTCCCAGTGCGGTCCCAGTGCTCCCAGTAAGATTTCCTTACTCCCCCCAGTGCTCCCAGTGCTCTCCCAGTGCTCCCAGTACGACTCCCTCACTCCCCCAATGCTCCCAGAATGGTCCCTGTGCTCCTAGTTCTTCACCAGTGCGACCAGTTCCTCTCGATCGGGTGCAGTAGGGAAGGGGCGTGGCTGTGAGGGAAGGGGTCGTGGCCATGCATTAAAGGGGTGTGGCCATGAAGGGCAGGGCTATTGGTGGAGGGGCTCCACCATCCCCTCTGTGGCTACCACTGGCCCCCCCTTAGCCACCACTGCCTCTCCAGGGGCTCCACCGACTTGCACATGGCTACCACATACCACCCCGTGGACACCACCAACTCCCCCGTGGCCACCACCAACTCCCCCATGGCCACCACTGACCTCCCCATGACCACCACGCCACCCCTTCCATGGCCGCCAGTGCCCCTTCCATGGCCACCACCAACCGCCCTGTAGCCACCACCAACTCCCCCATGGCCACTGTTGCCCCCTCCATGGCCACCGTTGCCCCCTCCATGGCCACCACCAACTCCCTCATGGCCAGCACTGCCTTCCCCATGGCCACCACTGCCCCCTTCATGGACACTACTGCCTTGCTGGCGGCTCCACGGACCCTCCATGGCCACCACCGACCCACCCATGGACACCACCGCCTCTCCAGGGACTCCACCAACCCCCCCATGGCCACCACCGACTGCCCCGTGGCCACCACTGACTTCCCTGTGGACACTACTTACTCCCCCACGGCCACCAGTGACCTCTCCATGGCCACCACCAACCATCCCGTAGCCACCACCAACTACCCCATGGCCACTGTTGCCCCCTCCATGGCCACCACCAACCCCCCAGTGGCCACCGCTGACCTCTCCATGGCCACCACTGCCTGTCCAGCAGCTACACCGACCCCCCATGGCCACAACCACCTCGCTGGGGGCTCCACTGACTTCCCCATGGCCACCACTGACCCCCATGGCCACCACCGGATGGTGGGTGGGCCACCAAACCCTGCCAGGAGGCCAGCCAGCCGCTTCCCCTCCTCACCGGGGCTATGTCCATGCTACCACCTCCTCTCGGCCACTCCCACCTCGCTTGCGGCCCTTCTGCTTTCACTTTTCATTTCCTTTCCGAGAAATAATGACAAAAATAAGAAAGGAAGTGGTGCCGGGGGGTGGGGGCTGGGCGAGCGCAGAGCGAGGAAGCCCACCGTGAGGAAAACCTCAGTGAGGAAGATCAGAGTGAAGTAGCCCCCGGGCCGGCCACCTCCTGCCCGGTAAGTGGCACCTTCTGGCTCTCACTGCCAGCCCCCCCCCCCCACCCCGCTGCTGCTGCTGCTGCTGCTCTCCAAATCCGTCTTTCTTAGCCCAAAAGGGCCCTGAATCGCTGCTTCTCAGCCCAAAACCTCCTTAAATCAATGCTTCTGAGCCCAAAAGCTCCTCAAATTGCTCTTTCTCAGCCCCAAAGCTCCCTAAATCCCTGTTTCTCAGCCCAAAAGCTCCCTAAATCGCTGTTTTGGAGCTCCAAAGCTCCCTACATAGCTGTTTCTCAGCCCAAAAGTTCCCTAAATTGCTTTCTCTTAGCCCAAAAGCTTTGTAAATTGGTGTTTCTCAGCCCAAAACCTCCACAGCTGCTCTTTCTGAGCCCCAAAGCTCCCTAAATTGGTGTTTCTCAGCTCCGAAAGCTCCCTAAATCGCTGCTTTGGAGCCCAAAGCTCCCTAAACTGCTGTTTCTGAGCCCAAAAGCTCCCTAAATTGGTGCTTCTGAGCCTCAGATCTGTGTTCCTGAGCCCAAAAGCTCTCTAAATGGCTGTTTCTTGGCCCAAGAGCTCCTTGAGTCACTGTTTCTGAGCTCCAAAGCTCCCCAACTTGCTGTTTCTGAGCCCCAAATACCCCTACATCATTTTTTCTGAGCCGAAAATGTTCCTAAATCAGTGTTTCTCAGCCCAAAAGCTCCATAAATCACTCTCTCTGAGCCCAAAACGATCACTACATTGACATTTCTGAGCCCTGAAGCTCCCTAAATCGCTGGTTCTTGGCCCAAAAGGTCCCTAAATTGCTGTTTCTCAGCCCAAAAACTCCCTAAATCCCTGTTTCTGAGCCCAAAAGCTGCCTACATCATCCCCCCCGTCCCCCCCCCAGGTCCCACCTGCCACCATGGACCCTTCCCAGGAACCTGGTGTTGACTTCGCCTCCCCCCAGGGGGACGAGGGGGGGCCCCAGGCAGGGGACGACGGTGACGTTGTCCCACCTGTGATGTCACCCCGGGTCCCCCCCGCCATTCCCATGGCGGGACACCAGGATGCAGGTGCCACCCCGGAGGATGTGACGGGCCACCACGCATCCCACCTCAACGATGACACCTGGGGGTTTCTCTGCGACGAACCAGGTAGGGATCCTCATGGGAATCCGGGAAAATCTGTGTAAGTCCGTGTAAATCTGGGAAAATTGAGGAAAATCCACTCTCACATTCTTCTTCATTCTTTTGTAGAGCCAGCAGATCTGCTGGCAGGAGATGAAGCTTCCGGGCAGGATCAGGCCCCTGAAGCCCTCAGCAGACATGAGGTGGGCGTGGCCAGCTCCTCCAGAACTCGTAATTTGGGGGGTTTTTTTAATTTTTGGGAGCAAAAATGTCCAATTTTGGGGTCTGAGCAACTTCTTGTTTCCGGCCTGGCTGCCGACTGGCTTCGCTTCCCACTCCGGGTTTTGTCTGGATTCATTGTTATGCAAAAATGAAAGGGAATGCAACTTGTAGGTCGAGAGAAAAAAATGAAGTGAAAAGTGAGAGAAATTCAAGAAAACAAAACGACGTGGCAGAAATCACTGCACCAGGTCCTCAGTTAAAAAAAACAAACAACCTAAATCCCCCCCAGATTCCTCATATTTTTACATTCTTGTTGTAGAGAACGAGGGGAGATGGAGCAGATCGTTGGCCAAGTTGGAGTCCTCCACCTGGTCCTCCAATGGGGAGGTCAATTTTAAAAAAGAGGGCCCAATTTCAGCCAAAAGTTGGGGTTATTAAGCCAAGCATGTGTATGAATGTGAGTTTTGGGACCTGCTGGGGAATCTTTGGGTTGGTCAGGCATCTCTGAGGGCTTGGCCTTGCCAAAGCGGTCCCACATTGGCCAGGTTCTGGGCTTGAAGGAGTCGTAGCCCCAGCCACGGCCACGGTGTGCTCTGAGGTGGCTCCAATGTTCCTCCCAAAGCTCTTGTGATGAGCAGGGACTCCGTTCTTCTCCTTCCCAGGCCCCCGCAGTCCCACCAGGAGATGAGATTGAGCTCCAGCAGATCCCAGATCACCACCACACCTCGGTGGAGATGGAGAACTACCAGAATGCCGGTGTCCATCCAAAGGGAGCACTGGGAATGCGAGAGCAACTCCGGAGTCCAGTGAGTCCACGGTGGCTTTTGAAGCTCATGGCCAAAGTTCTTGGAGGACAAGGGTTGAGTTGTCCATGCCAGGACAGCATCATTGGCCTGGATTTTGGAGCTCAATGTTCTACAAGTGCTACAGACAGAAGAAGCCCCTGCCCGGCTCTTTGTCTCCCCAGTCTTTTGAGCTCTCAGCTTTTGAACTTCATTTTTTTTGTTGTTCCTTCAACTCTTCCCATTTTTCTTTTCTCCAGGGGAAGGTCCCAGGTCACGTCAGGAGAGCGGAGATGACAACCCAGGGGAACCTCAACCGCCCAGGTACCACTGAGGGTGTTTCCTTAGTTACGTCCTGTTCTCTTGAGGTCAAACTAGGTGCCGAGTTGTGTCGGGAGCGGCCCTGGGTGATAAGAGCTGGTTGGGAGGTGGAAGCTCTTGGTGACACCGCACCCAAAAGCCTCCTGGGCTTCTCTTGGGAGCTGTTGAGGGAAGAGGATGGGGAAGAAGATGTAATGAGCCACCCTCACCCTGCCAGCCTCTCTGCCCATCCCTGTCCTCTACAGGGCTGTGCCCGAGTGCTGGTGGAGATTAGGAGGACGGTGAAGACCTCACTCCTAGAGTGGCTTGGAGTTCTTCTTCCAAGAAGACCATGCCCAAGCTGCGAGGAGCCCCACTCTCCCTGGCACACCCCAGTTTCTACCTTTCCTTGGCTTGCCACCTTCTTTGGAGGTGTTAATCGATGCTTTCTCCTCACTTGCAGATATCCAGGAGATCAGAGAAGGCCCAGGACCTTCCAGCAGGTTTGTTGCAGAGAGGGATGTCATCACTGAAGGGTTTGAGGTTGGATCTGGAGTGCTAGAGGTCCAGCAGCTCCCCAGGGGAAGGAGGAGATACAGCTTGGGCATCATTAGGTCCCTTTTCCCCTCAAATCCCACCTGTTGGTCAGTGTAGGGGGACACCCACGGTGTCTTTCCACATCCTCTTCCTGCAGAGGAAGACCTCAGAGTAACCAAGCGTTCTTCAACAGGGCAGGAGGTGACGACGCAGGGGACGCGCAACCTCCAAGAATGCCAACCAGGAGCCAGCTGAAGTGGACGTGAGTGGTGGGGCAGGTGAAGACGGGGAAGGGGGATGGTGGCGGGAGGACGCGGTGGAGACCCACCACCTCTTTTCCAACAGCTGCGAGCCCAACCCTTATCTCTTTGGTGGACATCACCCCCCACAAGACATGATGACCCTGGAGTTTGTTGCTGTGCTGGCAGAACATTCCAAACTCGATGAACGATCCAAGATCTGCGTTGTCTTCTACAAACAGCCCGGCCACTGCGAAGAATTCGCCAACATGGAGAAAAGGTGAAAAAAAAAAAAAATAATGGTTGAATTTCCAATGAGGAGGTGCTTCCACCATGGTTCTCCTGCAGGAGATCCAGCTCTGGGCTGAAGGACCTTGCTTGCAGGTTCCTACAGAGGGTGGAGGTGAACTCCCAAATGGAGATGGAGGTGCCATTTTTGTTGGGGCCAGGAACTTTCAGCCCCGTGCGAGAATCTGACCTGGGCTGGTTGATTTTATTAGTCCGCTGGCTGATGAACCAGGCTGTGGGTTTCTCTCTGACCTTTCAAAGACCAACAATGTCTTGTTGGATGGGCCAAAACTTGAATGTTGGCTTGACCACTGACCATCAAAACTTGACCGTTGTCCATCAAGGTCAACCCCAAGCCAACAAGCTCCTTCTCTTCCTCTTCCAGAGAGAAAGTGATCGTGGGCAGCGCCAGGATCCCCCTTTCTCGCCTGCAACAAGGCCTCATCTTTTATAAATACGCCCTCATTAACACCTACAGCCAAGAGAGAGAGTGTGAATTAGAGCACATTTCTCTGGAGAACTCCGACATCCCGGAGACCTTCAAGTACAGAAACACTCAATTCTATCGTGTGGTGAATGTACCCAAAACGGAGATCAAAGCGGACGGTAAGCGTTCTTATTTACCCCGAAGTCATGACCAGACGCAATAGTGATGGCCATCATTGATGAGGTCCCCTCTCAGTCTTCTCTTCTCCAGGCTAAGCAGACCCAGGTCTCTCAGCCTTTCCTCATAAGAGCTGTGCTAGTCCCTTGATCATCTTTGTAGTTCTCTGCTGGACTCTCTACAGTAGTTCCCTGTCCTTCTTGAACTGGATGGCCCAGAACTGGACACGCTACTCAGGATGTGGCCTCACCAGGGCAGAGTAGAGGGGGAGGATGACCTCCCTCGACCTGCTGGCCATGCTCTTTTTGATGCATCCCAGCAAACCATTGGTCTTCTTGGCCGCAAGGGCACATTTCTGCCTCATGGTCAACTTGTTGTCCCCCAGGACTCCCAGGTCCTTCTCTGCAGAGCTGCTTTCCAGCAGGTCAACCCCCAACCTGTAACAGTGCATGGGGTTATTCCTCCCCAGGTGTAGGACCCTTTTTTGAATTTCATGAGGTTCTTCTCTTCCCACCTCTCTAGCTTGTCCAGGTCTTGCTGAATGGTGGAACAACCTTCTGCTGTGTCACTGACGTTCGTTCCCAAACTCTTCCTTTTTCCCCCCGCCGTAGGAACGTGGACCTTCTTTGAACAGGTTGAATGCAGTTTCCCCGACAGCAGCAGCAACACCTGGAAAACCTTGTCCCACCCATTTTCCGGGAAGAAGGTGCCCAGGTGCAAGATGCAGATGGAGTACCTGGAATGCAATTTCTTTGGTTCCGCCACCTCCTGGAATTCCGTGGACGATATAGAGAGAAAACTGGACAGGTACAAGGAGAGCACCAACATCTCTCTTGGGGATGCCGAGAAAGGAGAATACTTTCAGATACCCTGTACTTCGGATGTGGAAGCGGTAAGCATCCACCAAAACCTCTTGAGCTGGCAAAATGATGTCCCTCATTTTGGGCGATGGCTTCTTGGGGTGAAGCTGAGAGCGTTCTCATGCCCAGTGTATTTAGAACCTAGGACCTTCCTGGATGGAAGCGTGGAACCAGGAATAAATAAGTTCTCCCTAGGAAGGTGCCCCACAAGGTGCCCCATGGCAGCAGCATCTTCCACCTCCCTGGACCAGGCTGTTCTTGGAGAAAATACACCTCTTGTCCAGGCCGGTGAAAGACCTTCTCCTTGTTCTTGTTGTCCAGGTGGGAGACAATATCAGAGCCTTCATAAAAGACATCATTGAGCGCCTGAAGACTGAGAAACGGAAACTTCTGAAGCTCCTGTTTGCCTTTCACATCTCGATTCGCTACAACATTTCCCTCAGCCAGAAGTCCATCGCCAAGGTTGAGAAGCACCTTGAGGACATCAAGTTCTTTGAAAAAAAATACAAAAAACTAAGAGGAAAAAGGTAATTTCGATTTGTCAACCTGCTTGCTCAGAGCAATGGCGCCTTTGGAGGTCCAAGGCTCAGCTCAGTTGTCCCCACATATCACTTTGGGTGCCATGTGCCACCCTGAGGGGTCTTTGAGGATGCATAAACCTGGGGTAGTGGCTTCCAGCCTGGTGGAGTCCATCTTGGGGACCCTGGGCACATCAAAGAGCATCCGTTATCTCTGATACCGATAGTCCCCTGGAGGTGTCTCAATCCGAGCTCTTTTCAGGCAGGATGGATCCTATCATCAGTTGTAGGAAAAGACTCCATCTCATGTTGGCACATATCTCCCACTGGCATCCCAGAGCTTGGTTATGTAAAGTTTGACTTTTTTGGACTTTTTTTTGCAGCAAATACTTCCTGACTCTGAAGAAAGTGTGTCTCATGAACACTGATGGCACCTTGTGGATCTGGCTGGTCCCACTGCTCTACGCGATCAAGGAGACGGAGAAGGACCCCTTTGTCCCATGTGAACCTCCTCCAGAAGTCTTCAAAAAGCTGTGGAATGATGAAGATAAGCAAAGGTGGGTCTGAAAGGCCAAGATAGCATCAGGGTAACAAACTGTCCTGCTCTTCAAAACACTTTTCATTCCTTCTGTTTGGTGGCATCTCAAGGAGCTGCCCCTTCTCCTTGGCATGCTGTGTCCCCTGCCCTGGGGGGCGTGGGTGGTCCTCAGGGGCAGGATGTAACCAGGTGCCGTGTGGTCTCATCCAGAGAGCTGGATGGGAGAAGTTCTGAGGAGAGAATGGGTTGGAAGGGACCTTCAAAGATCATCCAGTCCAACCCCTCTGCCATGGGCAGGGACACTTTCCAGTAGATCATGTTACTCAAAGCCCCATCCAACCTGTCCTTGACCACTGCCATCGATGGGGAATATGTCCCTGTCCACAGCAGGGATGATCCTTGAAGGTCCTTCCCAACCCAAACCCAACCCAGCCCATTCTATGATCTTCCAGTAGATCAGGTTGCTCAAAACCCTGTCCAACTTGACCTTGAACTCTTCCAAGGATGGGGAAAACATCCCTGTCCGTGGCAGGGAGGTTGGACTAGACGATCTTTGAAGGGGGATTGGACTAGACAGTCTGTGAAGGCCACTTCCAACCCAACCCATTCTAGGATCTTCCACTAGATCACGTCCCTCAAAACCCCATCTGACCTGACCTTGAACACTTCCAGTGATGAGGCACAGACAGCCTCTCTGGGCAGCCCATTCCAGTGTCTCACCACCCTCATCATGCAACTTTTCTTCCTGAAGTCTGATCCAAAACCTCCCTCTTTTAGTTTAAAACTGTTGCCCTGGCCCAGGTGCAGGACCTCGCACTTGGCCTTGTTAAACTTCATGAGGTTGGCTCAGGTTCACTCTTCCAGCCTGTCAAGGTCAAGCCAAACCCTGATTTTTGTCTTCATGACCTTAAAGCAGATGAATTTCCAAAAAAATCCTGCTTTGATGTGTAGAGTCACTCACTGACAAACACCAGCTCCTCCTTCCAGCCCCCAGCCACCCTGACTGTAGGTCACCACTGTGTCTACCAGTCATGGGGCCATCTCAAACACCACCAACATGCCTCCTGGTCCTTCAAAGTCCACCTGATGTTCTTGACCTTCTTTCCTAGGAAAGTCCTGAGGATGATAGACACTCACAAGACCTTGATTAAAAGATGTTCTCCACTGGCAAAGAAGGTGATGGAGATGGTGGCCATGAGGAACTTCACCAGGGACCCTTTGCCTGCCATTCGCCTTCCACCCCACCTGCTCTTGCAGACCTTGTACGAGCGCTTCCTGGACTTCAGTGGAGACTTGTCCCAAGTGCCTGTAAGGACAACTGACTGGTGGAAGACCTTCTGCTCTGCAGGGAGTGGTGGGGATGTTTAAACGTGGGTTAGAAGGTGTCCTTGATTCCTACAGAGATTTTCAGCAGGACTGAAGGACTTAAGCGTAGAAATCCTGTTGATCAGAGAAAAAAAATCCCTTTAATCTTGCCAGCAAACTTCACACTTGAGTGTTTTAGTGGTGAAGCTCCTCAGGTGTGGGAGCAGAAGCCTTCTTACTTTTGTCCTTAATGTGTTTCTGTCCTCTTTTTCAGGAAGAGTCTTTGAACGTGGCTTTGGAAAGTGTCACCACTGGAATGGTCTCCTGGTTCAAAGACTTGTGAGTGGGGGCTTTGTGAGAGGACAGGTGTTGTGACACCTCTGGAAAAGGTCTGGGGAGAGGTGGATAGAGCCCTGGCTGAGCAGAAAAAGGGTGGATGCCACAATTTGCCCATTAATTTTTGATGTCTTTAACCCCACCGTGGCTGGAGAGCATGGAGACTCACAAGGGTGGTGTCCTATGTACCTGCCCAAGTCTCCCAGCTGCAGATGGTGGCTGTGGTCAGGTAGTGACTGGAAAAGCAACTGCAAGTGTTTGGTCCTTTCCCGCATCCATAGGTGCCCGTTGGGGTCTTCAGAGCAGCCACTGAAGACCACAAATGAGGACGAGATCTTGCAGTGCCTGAATTTCGTGTACGACTTGCTGAAGCGTTTCTTGGTGGAACCAACGAAACCAGTGTCATTCAGCTCCATGATGATAATGCTGCAGCTACTGGGGATGTTTGTGAGCAAAGAGGATTTGCTCCAAGCCAACAAGGTGAGAACAAGCTCTGTGGCTTCTGCCACGAGGGCTTGGCCTCCTGTTTGTAGGCTAGGAGAGCCCAGAGCTTCTGGCTCACTCTTTTCTTCGGTTTCTCAAGGAATTCCAGCAGTTTACTTCACCGGGAATGTTTCAAGATTTTTCACGTTTCACCATGCCATGGCTCGAGAGATGCTTTCACAAGGCACCCACAGAGAAGAAATCCTTCCTGAAGAAAGTTGAGGTGAGTGATGAGACCCAGAGACCAATGTGAGCCACCACCCTTGGGTGATCTGGGTGTTCCTCAAGGTCAGCTGGTGGGTTTGACTCTTCCTCTGTTAGATGTGGCAGCAGCTGCTTTCAGTTGAGATCCTCTGCACAGAGTGGACCAAGGAGTGGCGGAGCTTGATCTGCAACATGTTTGAGAATTGGCTGAAGAAAGTGAGTCATGGAGACCCTCCAGTTGGTGGGGGATGATGCTCCTGGTCTTTGCCACCCTGGGTTTTGCCTCAGTCACCATTTTGGTGTTGGAACTCGAGCAGACTGGTAAGGAACCAGAAAGCAGCTGCCTCTTCAGCTTTTCCTTGCCGTAGGTTAATGACAAACACCTCATGGACTTCTGTGAGGCTTTCCTGATGATGGAGAAGAACTACCATGCAGAGCTGGAGAGCTGCTTTACAAATTACATCATCCAGTGGATCAGAGCCCTTGATAAAAGCAAGGTAGGAGAGCCACCACCCCTCCTTGGGTTGCTGGAGGTTTCTATGTCCCGCTTTGCCAACTCTTCTAATGCTGTTGGAGCAGCAGGGATCCCTCTGAAAAGTCTCTTCCAACCTAGTTGATTTTATGATTCATCCTCCTGACATCCCCTGCCTTACATATTCCCCCTCTGGAGGCACCTCATTAGCTGTCTGCAGAGATAACTAAGCAGCAGCACTTCAACCATTGACTGGGGAAAACAAAAACGCAACTTAAGAGCAAATTTTCTGCAGCCCTTGTTGGCCCCCACTCTGTGCCATCATAACTTTTTTATAAGCCCAATCCTGGCACCCAGAACGGGACCCATCCAACCCATCCCTGGAGGTGTTCAAGGCCAGGTTGGACGGGGCTTTGAGCAACCTGGTCTAGTGGGAGGTGTCCATGCCCAGGGCATGGGGGGTTGGGACTGGGTGATCTTTAAGATCCCTTCCAACCCAAACTATTCTGTGATTCTGAGATTTAAATTGGTGTGGGTGAATTTTGTGCTCACAGGTTTTGCTGAGCAACTGCTTCCCGGCAACGTGTGTCTCTGCTCAGGAAACTCCAAGGAGGAGTGAAAACCTCCTGGGTTGGGGAAGTTCTGTGATGCAGGGAAGGGTTTTTTGGAAACAGTCATGAGTGCACAAAGCCCCTAAAGAGGAGAAATTTCTCATCCTTCTAGGAATCCATTCTAAAATCCAGGATACATGTGTTCCTCAAGATGAGCAAACCATCTGCAGTGACAGTGCTTTCCGTTCTTGTGGAGAAAATGTGTTGGGAGGTGAATAGGCTGGGAAGCATCAAAACCTTTGATGAGAGCACTGGCCCCGTTCTTGCAAACCTGCTCAGCACTCCCGTGGTCTGCGATCTCATTTCTGCTGTCCGTGAGTATCCCCTGAGGGCTTTTCTTGGGAGAAGCTCTAGGGTTGTAAGTGAAGATAGATGGGAAGACCAGGTCTTTTCACAGGGACCTTCCGATCTTGTTGACAACACAAAATGAGATGGGGGGGGAAGCATAATCTTCCATGCTAGAAAAAATGGAGATTCATTCCAGGAATAGAGAAACATCTTGATTTCTTTATCCCATTGCAATGCTGCTTCATTGTGCGTTCAACAAAGTTGTTGAGTTGTTGAGAGGAAGGACATTATGGATCCAGAGCATGTCCAGAGCAAAGACGGTTAAGCGTTAGGACAAGAGTGAGGTGGTGGCATCACCGCGCTTGGAGGGTTTCCATGGTTAGACAAAGCCAGTATTGGCCCTTCTTTGATTGGGAGATGGTTTTGCATCCAACTGTTTCTCATTGTGGTTCAGAATGTGTCGCTATTTCTTGAAGTGAGGAGATGAAGAGCAGGTTTGTGCTGTGAGTTTTGTAAAAGCACTGGAAAGTGCATTTCTGTACAACTCTCCATCATTAAGTTTGTTTTTTTAGGGAAGCCTAAAACTCCAATAGTTTAAAATACGACAGGAAAGGCGTTACAGCTTGATCAAGTGGATTTATTTAAGAACAAATAAAAGTAGGAAATGACGACTTCTGATCTCTGGAACATATTTAGTGAAAATTAGATACTTTCTGTCTGCATATGCTTGCTCTATTTCTTGGGTTAATTTCTCGGCCCTTCACCCCCTTCCATCTTCAGATTTGGATGTATCTCTTGCAGGCTTCATTTTTATCATCAATTCATCAAACTTTTAGAAAGCTTCCTATTTTGGGGTATTCCTAAAGAATAATGGGAAGTGAATTCTAGCAAACAGTGTAGTACGAGCTAGCTGGGTTGGGTCTTTAGGTTTGGGGGTTTTTAATAGGAAAGGAAATTTGAAGTTTAATTTCAGATGATACAAAAATCTGAAAGCGAAAATAATGATTTGGAATTTTTAAACTTTTGAAAAGTGTTTTATATTTTCCTTCTCGATTCTTCTCATTGGTATAGTCAACAATTCTTTTACTTCTTATTTTTTCCTGCTCTCATTTTTAAAAATTACCAGATTTCTAACTTTTCCAGAGGTGGATGTTTTTCCCTGCTACAACTTCCTGGCACCATTAAAAAGACCCTGGGCTTGGTGTCTCCACAGCTGCCCTTCCCATAGTAGCTGTTGGCTGTGGTGGGATTGTCCCTTCACCTCCCCTTGGCCAGAACAAAGCCACCCAGCACCCTCTCCTGTCACCCAGGCCCTCTTGAAAGCCCTCCACATCCACCCGAACTGGCTGCACAACCTCAGGTGCAATCTCCTAGGAGGCCCATGGTTTCCTAGGTGGCCCCCATGGTTCCCTAGGTGGCCTGTGGTTTCCTAGGTGGTCCCCACAGTTTGTTTCAGGCATAGGGAGATACCTAGAATTCCCAAAGGAAATCTGGGATTTCACCAAGGTGCTGGTTTTGATGGTTGAGCTAGAAGGCAACCAGACATCTGTCCTGCACACTGGTGGGTTGATGGAGCCCTGCAAACTGGAAGCTGCTGGCTCTTCCCGAGGGTCTGGCTTCAAAAGAAATAGAGGAGAGAAATTGCTGGCTGTCTTTCACCAAACTTCATTTATTTTACAGAAGAATCGAAGCGCAAGTTTCCAGTTCAGCTCAGTGACAGTGCGCAAGACGTCCTTTCCCAGGTGTACAAGCTCTCCAGCTTCGTGGGACACTGCGTTCTCTCTGGAGATGTTCCCTGCAGTATCCTCTCTAACATCTTAGAGTATGGGGAGCAGTTTAAGAAGATCCTGTGCATCTGTGGTAAGTTTGGGGTTTCGGAGTTTCACGTTTTCATAGTTATGTGGCCAACAGGAGATAAATCTACTGGATAAAATGCAAAAAAACCCTGAAAATTATCCACAATGGGAGTCCAAAAAACAAAAGCAAAAATGCAATAGTTGGTCACCGAGGGGATTTTAAGCAATTTCAGAAGCAGGAAGGGGTGAAAACGCTGGGATATTATTTTAATGCAGTTAAAGTTTTGGGGTGTTTGTGGAATTTATTTCAAGGATCGCGGTGGTGCAGCTTCCTGGTTACAGGCCTTGCCTTCAGGCCCATGGCAAACTCCATCTCCATTCGATTCAAACCCAGAGGAAAAGGGGGCAAGTCCTCCAAACTGTGTTCCGAGAATACGCTTTATCGATATTTTTGGCACTTTTGGAGGCAGATCCTCCAAATTCTGCTCCAAGAATAAACTTTATTGATATTTTTGGTGTTTTTGGGGGCAAGTCCTCCAAATTCCGCTCCGAGAATAGACTTTATTGATATTTCTGGTGGTTTTGGCAACACAGCATTGGGAAAAGGTTGCAGGCTTTCTGCAAACTGAAACACACTTTTTTTTTTTTTTTTTTGATGGCAGAGGTTCTGTTCCTTTCAGCTCTTCTCTTTCTAAGAGGTTCTCCTTCATGTCTGGGTCTTTTTTTTTTCCAGATTCCTCTTTCTCCCAGTGTATAACAAAAGTGCTGGAGGTCAGGAAGCAGGAGTTTGAGCAACTGGAAGAGCTGAAGAAGCAAAGGTGCTCCTTTCTCCGCCTGTGCCGTGCCATAGAGGACATGATAAAAGGTACCGGTTGGGTTAATGGAGCTCCTTCTGTGGCTGTTGAGTGGGGAGATGTCTCCTAAAATACAGAGTCTCACAGTGGGTGGGAGAAAAACACGATGAGGGAACCTGTTGACATCAGGTGAAGAGACAAGCGATGTGATTTCCTTCTTGTTCCCACCTGGTTTTTAGTGGATAGAAGTACCGTGGAGAAAAGCATCATGGACAACGAGAGTTTTAAAGATCAGATGTCAGTGAAGAAGTTCTCCATCGATGGCATGAGTCAAATGGAACCGCATGTCCTCGACATTTATAGCAACATGATGCAAAAACTTGACATCATGGAGAAAAGCCAATGTTTCCGTAGGCTATGGAAGATGAGAGCAGAGCAAACCAAAGCCACCACACCTGAAGATCACATTTTCTCCATAGAAGATGTTCAAGAAAAAATTTATAAGCCAGCCATTGCTGACCTTCAGAAAACCTACCTGTCCCTCAAAGACTTCTCCATCACCCTCGGCACTGTGGAGAGCTCGTTCAAGAACCTGCTGGGAAAGAAGGATCAGCTCCTGGAGGAGTTTAAAATCCTAGAGGACAGTGAAGGGCCAAGGAATGGAAAAGCTGGCTGGATGGCAGATGCGGTGGAGAGGATTGAAAACTACCTGACCCTCTCAAAAGTGGTCAACACTGCCAAGATGATCGATGATCTGCAGCAGATGCTTCGGCTGGAGGGCGATTTCCAGATTCTCAGCGACCTGACGAAATACGTACGTAGGAGACACGTGGCCATCTGTATTGGTTGAAAATCCAGGTAGAGAGGTCCATGTGGTAGTTTATAATGAAGTCCTATGAGGTGTGATTCCTTCCCCTTCAATTAAACTTGAGGGATCAGCTGAAGGAATTCCAGTTGCCTCTTCCTACTCATCCTGGAGGCCCATGGGGACGAATTTAAGAGCAGACTTAAGAGCAGTTTGAGGCCAAGATCTCATCTTACCCAGGGAGGAGGAGGCAGAACTGAGCTTCTTCTCTTCCCAACAGACACATACTGATTTTTATTATTTTTTTTTTCCAGGAAGAGCAGGAATTCAAGAATAAGCGCCTCGATTTTATGACCCAAGACTTGATGAAGGTGAAAAAAAGTTTGAGTGAAATTCCCCAGGGAGTCTTGGACTTTTTGAGGGTACTTCTGGACTGTGCAAGGAAAGGTTTTACCTCCTGGATCAAGACCATAATAAAAGGTGGGCTGGAAGGAAGGAAGTCATCAGATATAGCAGCAGAGGGAGACCACTTAGTCTGCCCCATGTCCAGCACAGCGTTACATGAACAAGAGGAGAGAAACTCCTCAACTTTTTCTCTTATTTGTCTTTTTTCATTATTTCCCACCCTCAAGACAAGACGGAAATCCCCGTATTTGTGGATCTGGCATCGATTTCTGCTGGTGAAAACGACATGGATATCGACAGAGTGAGGTTCTTCCGTGATGCCATGGCTGCTTCTGCCCCCATCGTGTTAGACCTTAGTCCCACAGCCGGGTTCAAGGAATTCTCTGAAGCTCTGTCTTTCATCAGAGAAGCCATCGTGAAAGACAAGAATCTTCCCAAGAAGCTGGTGAGTCCTCAAGTCCCGTGTCCAAAAGTCACTTGCATGCTTGCTGTCTGGCCGAATTGCTCACATGTAGGTGTCTGATGCCAGTTAAGATGGTTTCCCCAGGACATCCATGTGGGCCTGGCAGGACCTGGGCAAAGGCCGTGCTCTTTTTGGAGTGGAAACCTGGTGGAACATGTCAAATAACCTTCCACATGTGTGTGGGCAACCAGAGAGGAGCCAGTAGGTGTTGTGAAGAGGAGGAGATGAGTTCAGGAGTCTACAATTTAGGATCACGGAATAGTTGAGGTTGGAAGGGACTTCTGGAGATTGTCATGTCTAAATGGGGTCAGGTAGGGCAGGTAGCTCATGGCCGTGTCCAGT
Organism: Larus michahellis; assembly: GCF_964199755.1. NCBI lineage: Eukaryota > Metazoa > Chordata > Aves > Charadriiformes > Laridae > Larus > Larus michahellis. Next base: position 24,769 of record NW_027436116.1, on the reverse strand, counting down.
CGGGTTTTGAGCATCTCCAAGGCTGGAAGACTCCAGAACCTGTTTCAGAATTTGATAGAAAAACTTTGCTTTAAGAGAATCCCTGGTGTTGGTGCCCCAGGCTGTAGCTGAGCCTTACGCTCTGCTCCCCACCAAAACCAGAGCAACGAGCAAGAGCTTCACCACATGCCAATGCTCTGGGGTGTTAGAGAGGTCCAGCTATGGGTCTGTGTCTCCTCAGAAGCCATGGGAAACTCTATCCTCAGAAGAAATGTTAATAGAAACCCCACCTGCATGAAATTTGGGGTGGGAGGGTGGTGCTCAGCATCCTTCCATCTGGTTACAGGATTTTCCTTTGGTTCTTCTTTCACAGAAAGATTCCTGTGACAATCGAGAATGGATACAGATGGTTCATGACTCTCATGGCTCTGTGGAGCGTTCTTCGATCTCTCAAGCCAGAAGCATCAACAACAATGGGATTTTTACCATCTCAGCACCTCTGAAATTCAAGGTAAAGGGTCTCCAAGAGGCTTTCTTGTCCAGTTGTATTTTTTTTAGTGCCACTGGGGGAAAAGATCTTTCTTGAAATCAACTTCCGATGAGCATGCCAGATTGCCAATAGATCTCCAGTTGGGTTTGCAACTAGTACCACCGATTTTGTGCTGAATCTCGAGTATTTTCAGTGGAAAACGGACTTTTCTTTTCTCCAAAGGACGTGGTACAACACATGTAAAGCCCTGATGTGCAGCCTTTCAACTCAAAGCTATGTGAAAGGCCATGTGGGGATGTTGGTTGTCTTCTCTGCTTTCCAGGCTACTCTCGAAGACTGTGTCTCATTGCGACTGCTGAATGACAGCGAGGAGAGCACATCTCCAGCAGACCAGAAGGCCAAGAAATACAGTTTGTCTCAGCTGACGGAGCTCCAGAACAAGCTTATGTTGATTGCCACCAAGGTTGAGCAGGGCAGAGAGGAGGCAAACCGTTTCCTGGAGGTAAGACACAGCATAGCATCATCATCTGCCTGAGAAACAGCTTGGGATTTTGCTGGAATTCTTTCCAGGAGACACATCCATGACCTACAGTTCTGGCCTTTCAGGAGCAGAGGCATTGTTCTAGGATGATGCCCACTTCCCAAGCTGCAGGGGTGGGATTTGCTTGCCTAAGCATTGTTCTTCACTTGTGGTGCCCAACAGACCATCCAAGATCTTTGTACTTCATTATGGAGGGACTCATAGAATGGTTTGGGTTGGAAAGGACCTTAAAGATCATCTAGTTCGAACCCCCTGCCATGGGCAGGGACACCTTCCACCAGTTCAGGTTGCTCAAAGCCCCATCCAAACTGGCCTTGAACACTTCCAGGGATGGGGCATCAAGATCTCTCTCCATCTTTCTTATAAGCCCCCTTTATATATGAGATGGTCACTGCCCTCATATACAGGCCAGGATGCTGTTGGCCTTCGTGGCCACCTGGGCACACTGCTGGCTCATATTCTTGTGCTGGGGACCCCAGAGCTGGATGCAGTGCTCCGGGTGGGGTCTCACCAGAGCGGAGTAGAATCCCATGGACTTAAGTACATTCAAATTCTTCAGTTGATTTCATACCTGATCTCCTGCGATGGGACTTCATTCCCCTAGCCTCTGCCATGGGGGCTTGAGAGATGCAAGGGCTTGAGAGATGCAAGAAGAGAGATTACCACTGAAAACATGCAAAAAATTGAATATCTTGGTCTTTTCCATGTTGGTTGACACCAGCTCTCCTGTCTTATATACCAGGGGCTACATTTTCATTAATCTTCTTTTCCTAGCCAAAGTACCTGTAGAAGCCCCTTCTCATTCTTCACACCCCTTACCAAACTCAGCTCCAACTGTTCCTTAGCTTTCCTCATCCCCTCCCTATGCATCTGGGCAGCATCCCTGTAGTCTTCCCAGGATACACGTCCCTGCTTCCACTGGCTGTGCATTCCCTTCTTACACTGTAGTTTGACCAGGAGGTCTTTACTCAGCCATGCTGGTCTCCTGCCTTCTTTGCCTGATTTCTTACATATAGAGTTATAGAATCATAGAATGTGTTGGGTTGGAAGGGACCTTTAAAGGTCACCTTGTCCAACCCCCTTGCAGTAAACAGGGACATCTTTAACTAGATCAGATTGCTCAGAGCCTCATCAAGCCTGGCCTTGAATGTCTCCAGGGATGGAGCTTCCACCACCTCTCTGGGCATACCTAAAGAACTTAAAGTAATTTAGTTCCTTCTAAACTCATAAATCTCTTTATCTCTCCTCCTCCTCTCCTACCTGAGAGGTAGGGGAGACCATCTGTCATTCTCATTGACCAATCTGGCCCAAACCATGACACCAAACACAAGGTTTTTTTTCTTGGCTTGACTTCTAATTTCACCCCAAAGCTCCCAACTTGTCCTTTTTAGAGGAACATGCCCTAATTCCCTTGAGACATTCCACAGGTATTTCCCTGTTAGTTCCTAATACATCAGCAGCCCCTGGCTCTTCTCTGTTGCTCAAAACTCCATCCCCTTCCCTAGGTCTAGCCTAAAGCTCCCTGTAGAGGCCTGGCCAGCTTCTTGGTGAAGACACAGTTGTCCCAGTTGGTCTGGTGAATCTCTTCATCTCCCAACAGACTCAGCTTCTCAAGGGTAGACCTGGATTCTCAAGGGCAGATCCAGCTTCTCAAGGGTAGATCCAGATTCTCAAGGGTAGATCCGGCTTCTCAAAGGTAGATCCAACTTCTCAAAGATGGGTCCATGATCGTAGAAGCCCAAACCTTGAGTATGGCACCAGCCCTGCAGCCACATGGTCCAGTCCCCTCATTATCTTCCTTGGACTCTCTCCAGTACATCCATGTCTTGCTTGTTCTGGGGAGCTCACAGCAGAGCTGTATAGATCTCAGGAGGACAGTGTGACCTCATCAGTGTTTGGAAGCTGTTGAGAACATGCTGCAGTACATGATCCATTTCCCTGTTGTGTCTTTGGCCTGTTACAGATACTGGAAAAAGTTGAAACAATTGGAAAGTTGTACCTGGAGCTTCTCAGCATTGGCAATATCCTCTTCATCAACTGGAAGGCTGATATCTACTGCAACCCCCAACAACATGTGAAGGTCTACACAGAGTTTGGAATTGCCGGAATCCTTGTTCAGAGCACAAGACCCCTCCTGGAGGAGCTGGATAGCCTCTCTAAAGTGATGGAGCATTGCCTGGTAGAGTGGAAGAAGTACCTGGAGACTCAAAGGGACACCTACTATCACCTCAACCTGTTCACTGCACACCAGCTCTTCTATTTATGCAGCCAGCTGGCCCGAGCCCAGAAAGGCATTGTAGAACCGCAGGTGCTCATCATGCTTTCCATCATCAAGCATGACATCAATGATGAAGATATCAAAAAAGCCCTGGAGGATGCACTGATGACTCCCCTGGACTCTGTGAATGTGTCGGCAGGAGGCGAGGAATCAGTTACCTGGAACGATTACATCATTCGTTTTCCCCAGCTCATCAAAAGCTTGTCCGAATCGGGCTATGATGAGTCAGTGGCAAAGGCAGCCTTGCAGAGCTGCCTGTCCAACTCCCCCATCACAGAGCAAATGCTCATGGATTTCGCCTTTGAGCAAGGTGATGACAAGGAGGTGGTTGAAGAGCTCAGCAAGTTGTACGACGAGACGAGAGAAACCTTCCTGCAGAAGAGACGGAAATTCCAGACTGGCAGCAGAGATGTCGACCAGGTTTCCTTCAGCACCCTGGCGCACGATGAGTTGGCCACTGCCTTTGAGAGCTTGCCGTCTATTTACGACAAGGTGAATCTGCTCTGGGACGCCTACTGTAAGAAATTCGCTGGCCTGGTGTCTGATAAATACATAGGCTTGGATGTTTTTGGGGAGACGCTGAAGCACTTGGCCGCTCTAGAAAGCACGCGTGTCGAGAGAAGTTTACCTGTAGGCTTTGAAGCGGGGAAACCACTTCTCATCATGTGTAAGGAAGAGGAAATGTTACCCAACATGTTATTTGTCTACCGACACACTAAGATGGCACCTCTCCCATCATACGATGAGGTCCTGGTGTGCACACCCAACACGGAGGAGGAGGAGGTGGAGCTGCTTGTCAGGAGAGCTCTTTTCCCAGGTTCCCAAGACCAGAAGATCTACTGCTTGCTGGGTGCTGATAGATTAGTTTATAAAGTTTCCAAACAACTCGAGTCCCACTTCTTCCGCCTGGTGCACTCTTCCAGCATTCCCAACTACAGATTCATCATCTTCTGCAATGCCAAAGCTCACAATTCCTATGTTATCACAGCCTTTGATGCCTACAAGATGACTTTTCCCTGCTACTCCAAGACAGAGACCCAGACCTACCTGAAGATGCACCTCAAAGTGCCGAGCGGGACAGCCCCTGTCGCTCAAGCTTTTGAAGAGCCCTATCAGCAGAACGTGAAGTTCGTCTTTTCGGAGCGAGCGGGAATGGGTAAGTTTCTGGGGAGTCGTATTTTGAGTTGGACTTTAAACCAAGGAGGCAAGGTGGCACAACGTGCTTTTGGGGAGAGATTTCCTTGGTTTGGGTCGCATGCAAGGGTAGGTGATTGATGGCTGTTTTTTTCCACTCCTTAGGGAAGTCTCTCTTTGTGGACAATACCATCAGAAAGGTCCGTGCCCAGCTGGGTGGCACGCTACCACTTCACAAAACCATTAGGCTGATGGAGTCGGAGATCGATTTCCAGTTCTTCGTGGAGGAGCTCTTCTCCATCAAGGAATCCTTGACTGAAATTCAGCCCACCATCTTCCACATTGATGTGTGTCCAGTGGTGAGTGCCTGGATATAAAAGTGGAGAGGAAGAGGTGGGGAAACACAGAAGACCCTACACACAGGGAAGAAGAGAAGGAGGTGGAAACTCAAATCCAGCCCAGTCAGAGCAGCGAGTGTGTTGTGACAGACTTCTCCATCAATTTTAATTTCGCGGGGGGGTTGTGTTTTTTTTTCCCTGACAGGTATCGAAGGGTCTCTACCGGCTGCTGATTGACCTGTGCATCCTGCGGCACATCCAGAGTCCTGACGGCTTAGTCTGGAAGTGCAAACCCTCTCATCTTTACTTGATCGAGTACCTGGTGAAAGGGAAAGGTGTTAGCACTACAAGGAAGCAAGAGGTATTTTGGGGAGTCTGCGCTCGGGCTGAGCATGAGTGAACCTGCTAAACTCTGATGTCTCCGCCAGAAGCGATGCACAATTTAGGGTCTGTCTCTCCAGTGAGGCAATGCCTCACCTACGCAGAAGCAATCAGGGCAAATGTGCCTCTCCTCAAAGTGAAACATCAGGCCCTGAACTGAGTTTTGGAGGGAAAAAGGGAGTTTTTTCATCCCAGTTTTCCTGTAACTTGAACCTCGCACATGTTTTTAAAGCTAATTTGCACCCAAGCCATGCTTTAGAGTTACCAAACATGTGAAATGCACCCTAGATTCTTCCGTCTATGGTTCCTCACCATACCTTGGATATTGGCTGAGTTCAGGTCCCTCCATCTCCAAAAGGGTTTAGTGGAACAGGAGAAAGTGTAGGAGAAGGTAACAAGATCACCCAACCCAAGACAAGACGCTGGGCAAGACAGATCTTAATGGTTGTAGGGATTTCAATCCCCACAAAGGCTTGGAGAAATCTTGGCATTTCTGCATTTTTTCCCAGCTTGCTGAACCATTTGTGACCAGGGGGGAAATAAAAATGGGTTTTAGGCAAATGTGGGAAGATGGGAAACATTCCTTGTGGTGGTTTTGTGTCCTCTTGCTTTTAGATGTCTGTTGAAATGGAAGAAAATTTTTTGGATCTTTTTCCTACTGTGAAGTGCGTATCACCACGGCGGGTGCTCAACTTGCTGGAAGATCCCAGCTCTGTCCCTCCTGAGGGATTGAGGGAGGAACAGTTTGACCGGGACAAGCTAAATAGCGAAGTTTTCCAAAGGTCCTACCAATACCTCAGCAGATACAAACAGAAGGAAAACCTCGACCGTTTCACTTTTGTCCCTGGGAGGATCGAAGGGACAGAGAAAGAATGCCTGGCCTGCTTGATGGAATTCTGCCAGAGAAGCAACCCCTCCTGGACTGAGCTCAGCAACTTCACGCGCTTCTTGAATTTCCAGCTAAAAAAGTGTGAGAAGTCGGTCTTCTGCAGTACAGTGGTCGGAGGGGAGTTCTCTGGCTTCAAAACATTTGTCATTAAATTCATGATCGCCATGTCCAAGGACTTTGCCATGCCTTCCCTCAATGTGTCCGACGAAAGTGTGCCAAGTGAGGAGTGGAAGGAGATGGACAATGTTTTGAGAGAGTACCAACTAAGACACAAGTGGGAACAACAGTCTCACCCTTATATAGTCTTCCACGCTGAGGATGATTCCATGGAATTTTTGGGTTTCCATATCAACCAGAACTTTGACGCTATTGATGCTTATTCCGAGGCTGTTTTGGAGAGGGCGGTTATGAGCAGGAATTTATACAGGACCTTGGCACTGCAAAATGTTCCTTTCAATAAGAAATTTGAAACCTTATCCAGAACCGAGCAGTTGGAGGCCCTCTGCAGAGTCTTTGGTGTGAAATGCCAGGAAGATCCAGATGCTTCATACCAGCTGACTCTGGACAACACCATGAAGATGTTGGCTATTCACCTGCGGTTCCAGTGTGGCATCCCCGTGATCATCATGGGTGAAACTGGCTGTGGGAAGACGAAGCTGGTGCAGTTCATGTGCAACCTGCAAAACGCAGGCAAGACCATTCAGAATATGATGGTGGTGCGTGTTCACGGCGGCACCACCTCCAAGACCATCCAGAAGAAGGTAAGGCAGGCCATTGAGCTGGCACGCACCAATGAAGAAGAGCACAACGTAGACACAGTGCTCTTCTTCGACGAAGCCAACACCTCGGAGGCCATCTTCGCCATCAAAGAAGTGCTGTGTGACCACAGCGTCAACGGAAAGCCGATTTCCACTGGCCGCTTAAAAGTGGTGGCCGCTTGCAACCCTTACAAAAGACACAGCAAGGAGGCCATTGAGAAACTGGAGAAAGCTGGCTTGGGATACCGAGTCCGGAGTGAAGACACCCTGGAGAAGCTGGGTTACATTCCTTTGCGGCAGTTGGTGTATCGGGTGCAGCCCCTTCCTCCCAGTTTATTACCTCTGGTCTGGGATTTTGGGGAGCTGAACGAGAAGACGCAAAGCCTGTACATCAGGGAGATTGTGAAGTCCACTGTGGAGACCCAGATCCCTGAGGGAAACCTGGATGTCTTCACCAACGTCATTTCAGCCTCCCAGAAGTTCCTGAGAGAGAGGAAGGACGAATGCAGAGTCGCCAGCCTCCGGGATATAGACCGCTGCATGAAAATAGTGCTCTGGTTTTATGAGTTGAGAGACCTGCTTTTCCATGAGATTGATGAGAAGAGGCGGCATGAGGAGGAAGAGGAGCCAACCTTAAATGATGCACAAAGGGCTTTGGTCCTTTCGGTGGGGGCCTGCTATTACGTGTCTCTGGAGAGCCGCCAAGAGTACCTGGAGGAGATTGCAAAATGCTTCTCGGTCCCTGCGTCCTGGCTAAAGCAAGAGATTGAGTTGTGCCAGGAGGTATTTCTTGATAACCTCTCCATTCCTAAGGCCACAGCCTGCAACGATGCTCTGAGGGAGAACATCTTCATGATGGTTGTCTGTATGGACCTCCGGGTGCCGCTCTTTCTGGTTGGCAAGCCGGGAAGCTCCAAATCTCTATCCAAAACCATTGCTGTAGATGCCATGGAAGGTACATTGTCCAGAAGCCCATTGTTCAAAAGGTGCAAAGAGATCCAGCTGGTCTCCTTCCAGTGCAGCCCCCACTCGAAACCAGAAGGTATCATCTTCACTTTCCGACAATGCGCTCAGTTCCAGAAGGGCAAGAACCTGAATGAGTTTGCATCCGTGGTCCTGCTGGATGAGATCGGTCTTGCAGAAGACTCACCTGATATGCCGTTGAAGACGCTGCATCCTCTTCTGGAAGATGGCTGCGTTGATGACGAGACGCCAGAGGCTTACAAAAAAGTTGGCTTTGTGGGCATCTCCAACTGGGCCTTGGACCCTGCCAAAATGAACAGGGGCCTCCTTGTCTTTCGGACCGAACCTAGTGAGAAAGAGCTGGTGAAGACTGCTGAAGGCATCTGTGCTGACCAACCTCACCTTGAAAAAATCAAGCATTTGTTCCCCATTCTGGCAAACTTCTACTGCAATGTGCTGAAAATGCAGAAAACAGAGTTTTTTGGGCTTCGTGACTTCTACAGCTTAATCAAAATGATTGTGTCCTACACACAGAATATGAAGCGCGGTTCTCAAGATGAGCTCCTCATCAAGGCCATCCAGAGAAACTTTGGAGGCTCCAGAGATATCCGTCCTCTGGAAATCTTCCGTAACTGCACCAGTGAGCTACGTCTCAACTCTGCGGTGGAAACCAGCTGCATCCGTCTGTTGGAGGAAAACATGGACAAAGAGCAAGCGGCATTCACATCTCGTTACCTCCTGTTGCTGACGACCAACAACGCTGCCTTTCAGATCATCCAGATGACGCGTCTGATAGACACCAGCAACTGTGACATTATATTCGGCTCTGGTTTCCCACGGGACCAGGATTATTCCCAGGTGTGCCGCTCAGTGAACAGGGTGAAAATTTGCATGGAGATAGGCAGGCCTGTTGTCCTCCTCAACATACAGAACCTGTATGAGAGCCTTTATGATGCTCTCAACCAATGCGTCGTCAGCCTGGGGGGCAATTACTACGTTGACCTGGGCCTTGGCACTCATAGGGTGAAGAGCCGCGTGAAGGAGGAATTCCGGCTGATTGTTATAGAGGAGAAGAAAGTGGTCTACACACAGTTCCCCACCCCTCTGCTGAGCCGTCTGGAGAAACATTGCTTGGACATGAACACTATCCTCAACTGGCAACAGCAAGACCTGAAGCAGGACCTGGAAAGGTGGGCCAGTCGGTTTGTCTACATTGAGAATCCTGATTTGTTCAGGGTCTGGTCCCACACGCTCGCTCCCAAGGAACACGATGTCTTCATCGGCTTCAGCGATGACACGTCCGCCACCATCGCGCTGGAGTGCTCCCAACACACCCACTGGGGAGGCTATGAACCCTATGGAGAACAGGTCTTCTCCACTGCCACAAGCAAACTGGTGGAGTGTGCCACTCCTGATGCCATCCTACGCCTCAAGTACTCCGCTCTGAAGGATGCTATGCAGATCCAGGACCTGTATTTCATCCAGCAGAAGCACAACAGCCTGGCCAGCCTCTTGAGTGAGATGATGAACCAGCAGAAGAAGGAAGGGAGCACCAGCGGACTGTGCCTGCAGGTACTCATGCTTGGCTGTAAAGTACCCAAGGGTGCTGTTTGTTTTCCAAGTGAGCAAGGCCAGGTTGGATGGGGCTCTGAGTAACCCGGCCTAGTGGAACGTGTCCCTGCCCATGGCAAAGGGGTTGGACCTAGATGATCTTTAAGGTCCCTTCCAACCGAAACCATTGTATGATTCTGCGGTGCCCCCAACATCTTGGTTAGGCCAGGACAATGATGGGCTTATGGCCACCTTCTTTGCCTCCATGGTCTTCTGCAGCCAGGGTAGACTCTACCCTTCCTCGGGAGGCAGATGGGATCTGACCTTCTCTGGCTGAGGCTGAGCTACTCAAAGCACCTTCCAGTTGCCTGTAGATGAACCCAAGCCCCGATGAAGATGCCCTGCAGGATCCCGCCCATTTGAGGCAGCAGGAAAACCAGTTTTGATTTCCCTTTTTCCTGCAGGTTTCTACTCACACCAGGCTACTAAACCAGAAGGATTTAGAAGTGCTGAGGAAGACATTCGGTCTGCCGGACACAATCCACTGCCTTTTCCTAAGCCAGTTTGACACTGAACACGCTTTCCGCCAGGACCTCAGGTGGGCTCTGGTATTTCTTTTCTTTAACCCTGCAGGTGAATTCCACTTCTCACAGTGCTTTGGGGTGGGGTGGGGTGAGACCTTATTAGGAGAAAGCATTAAAGAGGCTGTTTCATTGTAGGAATTTCTTCAGAGACCCACAAGAAGCAAGATTGCTCCTTGTTCAGTTTCATTTCGATGAGCCACAGAGCAGCAAAAGACTGCTGGCATGTGCCAAGTAAGCAGCTTTCCTTTGTCCTCTGTCATCCTTCATCCTTCTTTCTTCTCCTTTGTCATCCTTCGTTGTCCTTCCCCCTCCTTTTTCCTCCTCCTTCTTCCTCCTCCTCCACCTTCTTCATCCTCTTCCTCCTGCCTTCCTCCCATCTTTCTTCCTCCTTTCTTTCTTCCTCTTCCTTTCTTTATTCCTCCTCCTTTCTTTCTTTCTTCCTTCCTCCAGGCACAATGTACTTCCCAGAATCCTGTGCTGCCTTTTGTCCTGTTTTTTACCCTCTGAGACCTGACCTGGGCTGTGCTCTGGACTCTGTTTTCTCCTTTGCCCCTGTGCTGGTAGCAGATTCTACCAACCATGGCCAGAAAGAATGTCTTCTCAGGGTGGCATCCACCCAAGTAAGCCAATTCAGATGACTGCAACCTTTGGTGGGAAGGGAGATGGAGCCCTGGAAGGGCATGTAGAAGGAGGAGGTGCAGTTGTTGCTTGGAGAGATCACTCAAACGAGTTTGGAGTTCACCAGCTCTGACCTCCTGGTGGTGCTTCCAGGTACTGCATCACAGACGAGCGACGGAGGTCGGCCAGCCCCCATCTGCTGCATCTTGTGCTGATCACTAAAGTCCCACGGGTGCTGGGGGGCTGTAGCTACCTGGCTTTTGACAGTGGTAAGGTTCCACTCACTTCTTTGTGTCAAGAAAAGAGTGGGAGGGGAAGATGACCTGCAGAGAAGACATGTGAAGTGATGGATCCTCCATCTCTCGCTGTCTTCCTGCCCTGGTTGGCTGGTAAATCTGAGTAGCCAAGCTCGCTGGTTTTCCAAATGGCCAATGCACCAAAAGAGAGCGGATGGACTGACCCATTCTCTTGCCTCTCCAGGCGAGTGGAAGTCCATCCACTTGGATGACCTGATGCCCCCAGAGAACTTTAAGGCCAATCTTGGCCAGCTCTCCAAAATGACCATTGCCGAGATTTTCACCAGCAGCTCTCTGCAGCAGCTCCCAACAGGTAAGAAGTCTCTCACCATAAACCCTCCATCTCCCCGCTGCTATCCCTTCCACAAACCTGCTGCCCCGTCTTATGATGTCCCACCTGTGGATGGGAATGCAGATGGATCCAGCAGGTCCCAAGCTGTGGGTCCCAGGAGCACTTACTGCTTCTGAGTTCATAGCAATGCAGCTTTTGCCTCCTGATGGGCCAGCTGTGACCATGGAGCAGCAGTTAGCAATGGCAAATGAGCTGTGCCGCTGGAGACTTTCATACGGGGTCGGTCAACACACGCTTGTTGACCCCTGTTCTTCGACTAGATGCTTGGGCAAACAGGACAGAAATGGCTTGATTCATCATTGCAAGCCAACTCTGGGTGGCTCCTTGAATCCATATTCTTGCTTAAAGGTGGCCAGCAAATTTCTCTCCAAGCCTGAGGGTCTCATGTCATCAAGAAGCTGCCACCCAGCGGCTGGGTGGCCTCCGCCCCAAGCGCTGCTTTATTTCTCCCTGTTGGTTGTCAAGGCACTGCCGCCACCTCCTGTGGATGAAAGTGTCTCTTGTTGGGGTTTTGACAGCTGTTATGTGGTTGATTGTGATTTCAGGTTCTCCGGAGGATTCTGCTGCCCTGGGAAGACTCACCGAGGCGGGTCTTTACCCAGAGAAAAATGTATGTGGTTTTTTTTTCCTTTTTTCTCCTCATTTTAGTTGCTTGCCATAACGCAAGAACTGGTTTGGGTTTCAACAGACACTGTGGGATCTGCTTTTAAAAGTCCTTGCTTGGGCTGGTGCCTTGTTGTGCGTAATAGCTGCAGGTCTTCCATCGTGAGACTGAAGTAGGGTGGCGGTCTCCCAGGCCTCCATGAGCGACTAGCACAAGACCAGGAGCCTTTTGTCACCATCAACAAAGCAGTGTCCCTTACCAGGGAGAGCAGGAGCTCTCCACGCCCTGGGGACTGACTCAACCAGGGTTTGTTGGGGTGGTCAGATGGGTACAGACCTTGGAGCCCACTGTGCTGAGTTCTGGAGAAGATGATGTCCCAGGATAAGCGTCTCCAGGCAAATGACAATAAAGTAGCACCAAGCAACCAACTGACCTCCAGTCTTTTCCAGCCACAGTTTCTCAACGTGGACGCAATGATCAAAGGCAGCATCCAGAAGGCTGTGATCCAGCTGGAGGACAAAAAAGACAACAGCCAACGTCCAATGGAGAGAATCAAGATCCTTCACAACTTGCTTTTCCACGCTCAGAGCAGTGGTAAGAGTGAGTAGAGGGAGCTAGAAGTGGCTCCTTGCACTGTATGGCAAGAAGAAGACAACAGACAGGTTAACAGGCAGTTCCGGTGTCCCTCAAAGACCAGGTGGGTGAGGAAGGACCCAAGAGACAGAGGGTGAGGTGGCATGGGGCCTCCTTCACCTCCCTGCACAGCCCCTCACGTTCATGATCAGAATCTGTACTAAACCACAAAGCTTTGGTGCAGACCTTGGTAGATGATCCCAGACAGATGTCACTTGCCAATGGAAGTTGATTTCTGCATAGGACTAATAAAAAAATAAAGAGGTGGTGTGATTTTTGAGTGGAAAACTGTGGAAACCAAAATCCCTTGCAGGTTTTTGATGGAGCCTCCTGCTTGGAGACAGGTGCCAGGAGATTTTTAACCCGTGCTATTTTTTGATTAGTTTCCAGTCACTTTATGACCATCCTGAAGAAGAGAATTTGTTACCTCCTACAAGAACGAGAGAAACCCATCCAAGAGCCAAGGGCATGGATTTTCCGCAGGGCGCTGTGTACTGAATTCATCCTGGAAGACACATCATTCAGGTAGTGCTGGCTGTGAGCTACCTTCCTAATGCCAAGTATTTCTGTTCCTAAAACTGCTCTGTGAAGTGTGAGGCACCTTGCCTCAAAAAGACCAAGATGTGCCAACCAAGAAGTGTCTAAATACATGGTGGTGTTTTTTTTTTACCAGCCTAGAACAAGGCAGGGGCTTGGTGAAAGGTCATAGTCAGTCTCAAAGGCAAAAAAAAAAAAATAATTAAAAGCACTGTTGATTTTGAGGAAGCTTCTTCTGAAAGGGTTTTTCTGGGAGCAAACAACATTGGTTGACTGTGAGATAGACAAGGACAGTTAGCATCAAGCCTGGATGTCCACATTTGGCTTCTTCAGAAGCAGTTGAATTGTTCTGGTTGACTTGTGGTTCTTCAGGACCTATGCTGTCCCCTGGGCAGCGGAGTGTTTCTTGGTGGGAGGCAGGGAAGTGATGCCATGAGCTGTCATCTCCTTTTTCAGGCAAGCGCTCTGGGTGCACCTGGAAGACATTGTGGCGAATGTCTTTGCCCAAATTCTCGCCATGGTGGATGCCAACAACAACCTGGATCATGTCTCTCAAGGCTCTCCACTGGCAGAACTGTGGCTCCAGATGTTCCAAGAAGAAACATTCCTAAAAATTAAATACACCTGGAAGTAAGAGGCAGGGCTTAAATGCACAGTGAGGTGGTTTTCCTTCGGAGAGTAAAAGCCAGCGTTCCTAGTGTAGTGGTAGCTCACGCTTGAGGTGAAGATGTTTATAACCAAGCCATGGAAGGTCTTGGGTGTCAAATTGCTGGCACCAGAACTTCCCTGTTGTTTTAAGCTGTCAGCAAAATTGGCTTCTTCCCTGCTCTTGCCTGGTTTTCCCTGACTTTCCCACCAAATTCATCTCCTTTAAAAAGGGAATACACGTCAGTGGGAGTTGGGAACCGAGGTGGTCCATGCCTGGACACCTATGGTCTATCGCACAATTTCATGCTTCTCTCTGTGCTGTTTGAATTCAAGGGCGGCAGATGCTAGGATTCCTGTGTTATCGATGACGGAAGACCCCAACACCTCCCTCTTCTGCCAGTTCCCCTTCAGTTGGGTTTTGAAAGCCTACCTGGACGACATATGGGAGAAAGTCTATCACATGAAAGGTAACATCAGACTTTCCAGGGGCAGCTTTAATCCAGCAAAGCTGCCAAAAATCCATATCCTTAGGAGGAGGAACCATGGGGGCTGTGTTCCTCATTCAAATGACCCAGAACTACGCTGTGCATCTCTGCTGCATTATATCTCCTCTTCCAATGGAGGCATTGTGCCTCTTCAGCCATCTTCTTGGCTACACGTCCACCTCAGTCTTAACGAGGATCTCCCATTTTCCGCTAAGCCACCATAACTCTCTTTGCTGTCCCTTCCAGATCAGCCTGAGAAGCCAACGGAGGAAGTGGCCAGGTTCTACCAAAGCTTCATCAAGAACATCTTGATTCCAGATGGCAGCCACCCAGACATGCTACGCTATTACGCCAATGACTTTCTCAGGATGGCTTTTCCCGGGCAAGATCTCCCTGTCTATGAGGTGGGCAGGGCTGGGTAGAGCACCATCTCCAACTGGCGTTGGCTTTGGCCCTAATTCTGTCCTTCCTGGCCAAATCTGATGTTCTTGATAAGTCCTCCCTTGCACTGCTCTGTGGCTGCTCCTCAAATGTTATGAACGTTTGGTCTTAATTCTGCTTTAAGAACTCTTTTTTGACGGGCAAACTTCATATGGGATAGCACAGCAATGCTGAGTGTCCCACCTTTGTCCCCTTGCTGTTTGCTTTAAGGAGAAATAATGTCATTTGTTTTACCTGTAGATTCTCTCAAGGGTTTTCCTAGCCAGTGCAGAACAACTCTGCTCCTCCGTGGGCAGGGGGGAGATGGGCTTCTCCCCGATTTGGCTTCACATGGAATATTTCTACCTCCAAGACGATTATCAGCTCTTTGTCGACATAGCAAAAAGCAATGACACTGTCATCGGTGAGCTGCAGGCAATGTATGAGAAGAACCCCCCAGAGATGGTGAGCAGAGAGCCGTGTTTGCCCTCTAACCCTTCCTCTACTGCATTTCAACATGGTGGTCTTCACAACTTACATCATTTAATTACATACTAGTTAATTAGTAAGACATCCTTATGTTTGTGTCACTCTGGATATCACGTTGAAGTCCTCTTGGACACTTTGGCCTGAGAGGTGGGTGGGATTTGTTGTGGTGGGCTGCAGCTCCTTAGCTTGCCACGTCTGCGTGGAGATGTCCACATCCCTGCTAAGATGCTTATTGCTTGGGGCAGCACACTGAGGTTTCTCGAGAACTCCCCATGTTGACTCCAAGATCCTTCTTTCTCCAAGGCGCAGGGAGGTTCATTAAAGTCCTTCCTGCTTTACAGATGACAGAACTTCACCTGTAAAAGTCCATTTCATTTTGACTTAGCCCTATCAACTCCTCCAAAAGCTATACCAGCATCTAGTCGCGTGATAGCCCTTCCCTCTGTGCCACCCGCCAGCGAGCTCAGTTCTTTAACTCGACTCTTTTTCTCTCTCTTTGCAACTGTCTTTTCAGTTTGTCACTCTTGACGCCTTGAACGTTCTCCTGAAGAAAGTGCAGCCCTCCGAAAATGGACTTTTACCTTTTGATGCCTGCGTGGCATGGCTCAAAAGTGTCAAGTCCATTAAGCCCTGGGTGGAGTGGATCAGTCTGGACAACTACCAGCTTTGGTTCTACCAGAAGAAGAAGCAGCTCCTGGAGAACGTGTTGTAAGTTCAGTCACTCTCTTTTGACAGTACCGCAAGCAAACTTCTTGATGTCTGAGGGTCAGGTGAGCTGAAGGCACCCTCCTCTTGAGGAGCTGGAGGTCACAAGTCCTCCAACTATCCGTTCCCTCCTGGTCCTTCCTTGTTATCACAAACACGGTGGCAAAGTGGCTCCAAAAAAAACCCAAAAAAGCAGTGAATATTTCACCGTGATCAAATTGCTTAGTTTCAGTGGACTTTCTCCTTGCCTGCTTGATGGTGCAAAAAATGCTTTCTGGAGTGGGAGAAGTTGGTCCCTCCAGAGAGAACACCCAGAAACAGGTTGGCAGTTTGTTTGGCCCAAGGTGCGTTGAAACACGCAGCGCAGACAGGACCATGCCATCTCTTTCTCCCTCTAATGCTATCTCAGAAGGTCTTGTGTCTTCAAGTGACCACACACTACCTGGGCTGAGTCACAGAAATACCGGTGGGAAGGGACCCCGGGAGGTCTGTGGCCCAACCGAAGTGGCAGCCTTCGGGGTGTGTGTTTTACAGACATCGCTGGACCTGCACCAACATTGTCTACATGTTGATTGACCACCTGCTGCACAACGAGACACAAATAGAGGAGAAACTCCTGAGGCTTGTGGTGAAGCAGTTCATCTTCCTCTGGAACGTAGGTGTTTCCTGGGGAAGCTCGTGGCTGTGAAGCTTGGGAGGGCTCTTCTCTTCCAGGAGACCTCTGGTCCCAGCTGTAGGGAGGGCTTAGAGATGGGAAGAGGCTGGAAACACCACCCAAGAGACAAACAGTATTTGGATTCAGAATCCAAAATGAGGATTTGAGATCAAGGAAGGCTTCCTTGAGAATTTAAAGAGCTGATCCAGGTCATTTGCCCTCAGAGGTCCTCACAGAGACATCCATGCATGGATCTGCTTAATTCTGCTGTCCAACCCTGTGTCCCTGCAGTGGTGACATCCTCCATGTACCAGAGAGATGTTTCTGCTGAACTTACCCTGTATGTTTGGTTTTTTGCAGCGCCTCTATGCAACCCCAGGATTTGAGCCGGAGAAGACTTTTGATTTGGTGACAAAAGTGCTGAAGAAATGCAATGAGAATGCTGATGTTGTGTATCTGGTGTAAGTCCGAGCTGAAAACCAGTTGAGTTCAGGGTCCTTCTCCATCGATGTGATGTTTGTAAAGGGTAGGGGAAAGCTGATTCTTGAAGCAGTGGTGGGTCACCCTCACCAGGGAGGCTAGGCAAAAGTGCCCATCCAGCTTCAGCCCCACCCCGAGGTGGACATTAGGCAGAAGCTCACCCACGCCCCTTCCTCAAATCTGGCAGCAACACTGAGCTGCCTCTTCTTTTGGTGGTGTCCCTCAGGAAGGGTGTGAAGGAATGCAAGAGCTGCCTGCGGGAGATCACTGACCCGGCGGAGCTGCCCTGCGGCCACATCTTCTGCACTGCCTGCATCCTGGAGTGGGCAAACAAGCAGTGTAAGATCTGCAAAGAGGAATTCCCAGAGGATTACAGACCCACAGCTTCAGAGGCCACGAGGTATCCCAGTGCTGGCAAAAAAACTGCCTGTCTCAAGTGCCTTCATTTTAAATATTGGGATAGAAGATGCTGGGTTGGAGCTCCTCTGCTGTGAGGACAGCCTGAGAGAGTTGGAGGGAGTTCAGCCTGGAGAAGAGAAGGCTCTGGGGAGACCTTTGAGCCCCTTCCAGTACCTAAAGGGGCTCCAGGAAAGCTGGGGAGGGACTCTGGATCAGGGAGTGGAGCAATAGGACGAGGGGGAATGGTTTTAAACTGAAAGAATGGAGATTTAGATGAGATATTAGGAAGAAATTCTTTGCTGTGAGGGTGGTGAGCCCCTGGCCCAGGTTGCCCAGAGAAGCTGTGGCTGTCCCATCCCTGGATGTGTTCAAGGGCAGGTTGGACGGGACGTTGATCAACCAGGTCTAGTGGGAGGTGTTCCTGCCCAGGGCAGGGGGGTTGGAACTGGATGATCTTTAAGGTCCCTTCCAACCCAAACCATTCTATGATTCCATGATTCTGTGGTGCCTGAACAAATGGCCATATCATCTCCCTGGTTTGTGTCCTGTTCTCTGCAGAGAGAGGGACGCTGTTTCTTTCCTTGATTGGAGGTTGACCATGAGTCTCGGTTTTCTTCTTCCCTGCAGGGAAGCTGTTGCCTGTCACAACAAATTCAGGAGGAAATGCAATTCCTTCTTCGTTGAGTTCATCACCATGTACTTTTTGGGAGACAGAGAGGCACCGTCTGCCAAAATCATTCAGCGACTGATACAGTTTGTGGCTTGCAAACCCAACCCTGAGCATCAGGCAGGGAAAAAGGGTAAAAGAGCCTGATTCCACTACCTGGCTCTGACCTTGCACTCTTGGAAGTCAAATAACGGGTGTCATCCTTTCTTCCTAGTGTACAAGCCAAAAAGTGAGTTGTCACCCTTCGAAGAGTGCATGGACAGCAGTCCTACCATCCAGTCCTCCCTCCTGAAGCTGCTGCTGCGATGCGGGTCAGCCTCGAGGTTGCTCCCAAACCCCATTGCTGAACCCCTCGGCCATGTGGAGGCCAATGGTCTGTGTCCTTTTCTGCCACAGGTTCAACAACGTCAAGGTTCACTTGGAAGAATACCTGTCCCAGATGGAGGAAAAGATACTATCCAACCAAAGTCACGTGGACCACTTCTACTTCATGGTGGTGCACTGTCTGGAGGTGAGTGCCTGTTGGGATGCACTGGGAATCCCAACAAACACCATAACTTGGAGCTACCACCCCAGCTAAAACATATTAATCACATTAATTATCCCCCCTCCACATCTTTTTATGGGTGAGGAACCAAAGGAGGAGCTCACCTGAAAGACGACGAGAAGGCACAAGGAGCTGCTCAGTTATAACCCACCTTCAGACTCTTAAAAATTGTTCCCCTCTCTCGAGCAGGATTTTATGTATCCTTCTTCTGAAGAAGACGTCAGCCAGCTTGCTGAAAACTGCCTCTCCACCACAGACCTGGCTGCTTTCTGCAAGCCCGAGGTCTCGAGAATTAACACCCTCCAGTTCATTGCCCAGCTCCGGCTCTCCATCAGGCACGTGGCCACCGTGCTTGGCAGACGGATGCTTTCCGGTGAGTCCTTTTGCTTAGTGTAGCAGAAGAACTGTGCCTACCCCTAAGGAGGTCTAGAACAAGCCCCCAGAAGGTCTAGTTTTGGAGGGATTGGCTGGAAAATGACTGTTTTTATGAAAATGGAAGTTGTTTTGGACAAACTTCCTAAGTCTTCAGTCCCCAAATGCACTGTGTTCTCCAAGTATTTCTCTACATATTAAGGCACCCTCTGTACCTTGGCTTGAAGCCAGGTTCCAGCCTGTGGGGAGAAGATCCTCCTGCAACCTAGATCCTACTGCAACCTAAAGAGCTGTAGGAGCTGTGTTGGTGAAGGACACATGTGACGTTCCACCACTGGGGACTTGGCCTAATGAAAAACCTTCTTTCCAGCTGCAGATCCCAATGCGCCTGCCACAGAAGGGAATGAGAAAGAGCAAGACCTGGTGAACGCAATGAAGAAGCTGGTGGTGCAGGCTCCAACTCCATGGCCTCAGGTGTTCCTCATCAGAAACCTCTGTGACATCTATGGGCTAGCCTCTATGTGGAAGATCCTCCAGGTGGAGAAGTGGATTTTACCCCAAGGAGTAGAAATTTCGCAGGTGGGTTATTTCTTGAGAGCCTTGTGCCAAAGCTGAGTTGAGGAGGGTAGGATTTGCCGAGCTCAAGCCTTCTTAAATTGACTCACGTGGCTCCCTTCCAGTTGAGGAGAACAACAGGCCCCCGTAAGGTGTAGTCAACCTCCTCTTCATGCCCTTCCACTTGCTTCTTAGGATAGCAATAGCAATGTCCATCTGTGTTTTTCAGGACAGAAGCACCTGGTCAAATACAACACTGATGTTTTCAGTGCTGGACAAAGCACAAAAGCAGCTAAAATCCAAAGATTCCACTGAAAATCAGAGCTTGACTGTGAGTATCCATCGTCTCTATAACAGAAGGTTTCCATGGTTTTTCGTCTGGAATCGTTGGTTGGTCTGGAACTGTTATTTGGTCTGAAACCTCTTGGAAACAGGAGGTTTCCGTCTGTGCTGACGGAGAGCTGCGGCAGCTCCCTGCTGTCAGGGGACACAAATGGGACTTAGCATGAACACTGAAGCTCAGCGGTGAAGCCAGAAGACTCCTCACAGGGAGGTGCCATGCCAGTTGCCTTCACTTACATCTGTTTTGTTCAACTTTTGTAGTCTGTCATGAGACAAATGGAGAACATCCTCCACTTGCCACCTATCCCAGATGAGCTGCTGGAAGACAAACTGAAGAAGATCATGGATGCTTTGGGTGACAGTGAAGACCCAGGCCTGCTGGAGGTGGTCTTCCACACTGCGCTCAGTCTGGCCTTGTATCCAGGCCACATCACTCAGCTCCTCAAGAACATCTGCTTCAAGCCTGAAGTGGTGAAGGTGAGTCACGAGGCCGAGATGCACAGCTCTCTCCACCCCACAGTCCGAGCGCAAGGTCTCCTGGCAGATAGGCTTTGTTTCGGTCAGATTGTTGCTTTGTAGATCAATGTTCCTCTTCCTTCTTGTTCCTTGGGCTGAGAAGTAACTGCGACCATCCAGCCTGGTCTTCTTCAAATGTGGATGAGATAGATGTATGGTCTTTGGGAAAAGCCCATCTGTCTTCTGACTCGAGGGGAGCTGAGGACCTGGCAGAGGTTTATTGGTGGAGATTAGGTGGTTTGAAGGCCAGCCCGAGCATCCTCCTTCTGCCAAAGGTCTTCCATCACTCAGATGATGATGAAGACACTCATTCCTGAGCTGGGCTTCCCCTCAGGTCTGTCCATGCCTGAGTTGTTCCTCTTCTTTGAGGGCTGCAGGAAGCAACCAGGACATCATGCTGCTTTTCTTGGAAGTGAAAGCAACAGCCACCTCTAGATCCTCTCCCTTCCCACCAAGGCCGTGTTTGGCCCATGGGGCATTCAGTTTCCAGAATCAAAACTCATAAATAATTAGGACTTTTGGGGACTTTCCTCACGTCTGGTGACTCCAGCCTCACGTCTCCCTGACTGATGTACCTTGCTCCCTCACTTAGTCCCCATTCCCTCACCAGAACTTTCTCCCCAATGACAGTGGCTGTGCAGGAGGACCCTTCCTCCCCACTGTTTGCTTTAGAAGCAGAATTGTTCATTGGATAGGTGTGATGTGAGCCAGGAAGATGGTTGCCCCACACCTCACTTTGTATCGCGGTTTCTTTCCAAGGGGTCTTACCTTCCCACCATGCCTGGAGACCTGCTTTTTGATGTGGAGAACTGGAAAATTGGTGCAAGAGAGAAGATTTGGAGTAAGTACTGGGGGAATGTTTCTCCTCCCGTGCATGTGGGGGACCCACCAGGAGCCGCCTGAGACTGGCCAGGGGGTGGAGGCAAGGGATTAAAGACTCCTGAAGGCCATCTCTGTCCTTCTGTTGAGTCCTTCTTGACCTCCACCTTGGTGGAGCAATTTTGGGTCCCTTTTTGACAGGCTCTGGGAGAGGCACATGGTGGGGCTGGATGCTGGGAGGTGGAAGCCAGGCCTGTCACCCTCTTGGTGAGCATCTGGCCATCATGTAGGTTGTTGTGGGAGACGACTGACTAACCATCTCCTCTTTCACACGTAGCTTGTCAGTGTGGCTCGTACTGGATTGTCACCGATGTAAGTGTCCCCTTCTGGCTGGTGGTCTTTGCAACTCTGTCTTGCGTTTCTCATTGCATCTCTGTCACCTGCATGGGAAAAAGACAGGCTTGGGATGAGCTTCTCGGGTCTTCTTCTGGCTCCCAGAGTTGCCCGTCACCTTTGCACCATCTTGAAACACATAGAATCATACATCTTGGCCTCTTGGGCCAGCTCTTTCTACTGGGTGGCAAGTGTAGGTGCTCCTCCTGCTGCTCTGTTCCCCTCCTAATGTGGACTCCAATGTCACCTCCGTGTCAAGTGGTCCTTTAGCTGCAAGGCTCAGAAGCCAGCTGGGTTCTTCTCCAAGCCAGCTGGCTCTTCTCCAAGCTGGCTGGGGTCTTCCCCCAGCGAGGCACTAAGCTAAGTGGAGCTGGGACTTGTATCTCCCCATGGGAGCAGTGGAGCAAAGCGGGTGCTTCCAGGTCTTGGTTACTCTCTTGGTTACCCAAATTGATGCCTAGATGTGTCCTGCCAATGGTAGGAAGAATCAGGTCGGCCTGGAGATGTTTGCTCATAGACACACGTCCCCTCCTGCTGCTCGTTAGCTGTTGCAATGTTCCCATGTAGAAAGCCAAAGTCCAGGAGGACATGTAAACCCCCTGGGTGCCCTCAGCTTTTGCTAGATACCTTCAGCACCTGGATGGGCTTCCAACCTTCTTGTCCCAATGCAGTGTGGACTTCCCATGGAAGTGAAGAAATGCAAGTGTGGTGCCACCGTTGGGGGAACCAACCACAAACCTGAGACAGGCTTCACGCGGAAGGAAATGTAAGTCCACCCTCCCAGCTCCGCAGCCCCGGAGGGCTTCAACTGTCCACCCATCCCTCCCGCAGAGCTATGGGCACAGGGAAAATGCCGCGGCTGGCCAAAGAAAAGGTCTCTGCGTCCCGTGGTCCCACCATGGAACCTAACAAAAGACGTGGTGGGTAATTGCTCTTTCTGAATGCAGCACCAAGGACAAAACGGAGAAAGGGTACATCCTGGAGAGCCCTCTCTCACAGAGGAATGAGCTGGAGAGGTGCCTGTCACCCGCCTGTGTCAGTCTTGCGAGAGCTCTGCTCCATTCATCCCTCCTTCTAGGGGTCCATGCTGACAAAAAGGTGAGCAACCACCATGCCGTGATGGCTCAGCCTAGCTTGGGAGGAGGAGACCTTCTTGAGAGCCTAACGGAGGAACCTGCCCTGTCTCACAGGCAATTCTAGACCTGATGAAAGAGGAACCGGAGGATGTGGAAGAGTTCTTCTGGGGCCACCTTCAGAAAGACATGGCGTGCCTGGCAGAGGCGCTCAGCAGGAACACGGAGGATGCTGTGTTGACTGTCCATCTGTTTCTACAGCACCTGAGCAATGACAACCCAGCAGGTAGGGGGATGCTGGGAAGCTCTGGGAGGTCACCAGCAGGCTTGCAGTGGTTGGGTTTTATCCGGGACCGGTGTCATTGGTTCCTCCTTCCCGGGACAGTCTCCATCCCAGGAAACTGGTGAGAGGACAGGGAGGACCATGAGGGCAGTGAGCTCATCCAAAGCACTCAGCCCAGACCAGCTTGAGGGCGTGAGCAGACTAGGAGATAGTTTGCTCCAAGTAGGCATCTGTGTCATCCCTTGGTCCCTCTTATTTCTACATCATCTTACTCCTTGCCGTCAAGGAACACAACAGAACTCCAGGCTTCCCCAGGGTCTACAGGGTAAAAGCTCACGTATTCCATTGTGTCTTCTACAGACAAGAGTGTAGCCTTGAGCATCCTGCATGAGAAAAAGGACCGAGAAGAATGGGAAACCTCTTTCAAAGCCCTGGCTCAGCCCTTCTTCCAGGTACACTTGTGGCCAGCTGCTGCTCACAGGTATCATGTACCCAAAGTGCTGCTTTGCTGGTGGTCATGTCCATGCCCAGACATATCTGCTGAGGTCAAGGCGTTCCCACGTCCAAGAAAAGAGATTTGTCCCCTCAGTTTTGGATCAGGACCTAGTCCTGGTGTGGTGTCCTGCAGAGAGCTGGCTTCTTGGATGCTTTTTATATGCCGATTCAGATCCTCCTTGGAAACCAGTTGTGTTTCTTCCCTTGGAGAAAATCACCTGTGGGTTTCTCCCCGGACAGTTCTGTTCTTGTCTCTTTGGTGGCAAGTTCTCACCATGCTCCCCACATCTCCAGAGTCCTCATTGCTTTTCTTTGCCCTAAGACCCCATGAATCCCCTCAGGCTGCTTTGGTAAGGAGGAGTGGCTCCTAATGACCCTTGGGTTCTTGCAGGAACTGGAGCAGAGCCTTAATTCTGTCAAGGAGCAGAGGATGAGTGAAGGTCCTCATGGCTCCAGCCTTCTCCTGAAAATAGCTTCTGGCCAGACACTACCTTTCCAAGACCTGCCGAGTCAGGGGTTGATCAACGAGCCCTGCATGTGGAGATTTGAACAGAAGACGACCATCCAGACCTTGATGCATTTCCTACAGCAGGAAGTTGGAGAGGGCACTGGAAACCCGTACCCCATTCTACTGGAACTCCTGTCAAAGGTTGGCTTTAGGAACATCCCCTCACTACTAAAGCAAATGGATTAGATTCAGCCTGGTTGGTGTCCATGGGGCACTGGGGTAATTTTTCCCCCCTCCATGTTTCTTTGGAGCATCCAAGCAAGCCAAGTCCTCCTCCAGGTTACCCTGTGGTGCCAGATGGGATTCCTGTCCCTTGAATCACGCTGAATTTTCTTTTCCAGCTTGAGAACATCCAACATGTCCGACACCTGCCCGACATTTTCCGTCTGCAGAATGCCCTGATCCACTTCTTCCAAAGCAGCCATAAAGGGGAAGACTACACAGTCCGGCAATTCCTGGACCAGCCTGAACTTTCAGGTGCCATATGAAATTCCATCATGCCCAGGACACAGGCATTAGCCACCCCTCAGCACCCAGATGCTCCGCTGAGAAGTTGCTGCCACAGTTTGCGTGATGGAGCCAACTCGGCCAACACAAGAGCGGCCCATCAAGGCTGAGCGTGCCTCTGCGGGAGCAGTTTGGGGAGGGAATTTAGGGGAGGGTGGGGGTCTGAGGAATCGAGATGGATCCAGGGCAGATCCTTTCTCCTGGGGCATTTGGGGCTTGGCGAAGTTCTTCCACCATGAGCAAGCAGGATGGGTGAGACAGGCTTTTCAGCTCCTAAGTCACGGTGCCTGGTTGATTGATGTCACACGTGGTCCAACACAGCCCAGCTCGAGCCAGCACAGAGCATGGTTTGCTGTGACATGTCCAATGATATGTCGGTTGGAGACATCCTTTGACATAACATGTCTCCTGGGAGGATGCTTTGACAGGGCCATTTTCTCCTATCTCTGTGCCCACAGAGGACCAGCGTTTGGCTTTCAGCAGAG